>NC_048311.1:11285074-11419496 GCF_013100865.1 Trachemys scripta elegans | reverse complement strand
GCGGAGTTGGGGCAGGGCTGGGGGTGGGAAATGGGCGGGGCCAGGGCCCCATGGAGGGTCCTCTCTTTTTATTTGTCAAATATGGTAACCCTACTGTATCTAGTCAGTTAAACAATGAGAACGGAAGGTGAAGGGGGTAGCTGTAGAGCAGCTTGTAAATACTGTGCCTAGCAACCCAGTGCACTTGGCATGTAATTGCATGACACTGGCCAGCTTCAGTCAATACACTGGCTGTTCTGCAGCTGCTTAGCAGCCCAGACCCAAGACTGTAACCAGACCCCTTATGATCTGTAGGCCACAGTTTATCCAGGCAGAGCCAGTCCTTGATCTGCCTGGTGTCCCTCCACATGGCCTGGGCGTCCCAGTGACAATACGTTTCATTTTTCTCTTTGAGGTGTGGATCCCCTCTCAGGAGTGATCTAGAGCAATGGTAGCACAAGGCTCCATGTTCACTGTCCACCAGGGACTGCAGAGCAAACATGCTCCATTTACAGAGAGAAGATGGTCTTTTCCTCATGCCGCCAACTCATCTGGGATGTGAGAGTCCAGCTCACGCTTCTCACGTGTCCCTGCCAGCGCTGGTACTTACACAGCTGGGGGAACTTCGTCTGGTCACTACAGTGAGCAGCCAGGACTCTGAGACATGCAGGGAGTGAGCGGGAAGGGGGCAGAGCAGAGCTGAACTGTAAATGAGGAATTGGATGGAAGGGATGAATGGTGGGAATCGGATAGAGAGCAGGCATGGGGGGAGGAGAGGAAGTGAAGAAACTGGAGCCTCTCTGTGTGATTCCTACCCTCCCTATAGAGCAGTGCAGCAAACAAATGAACCAATCGGACCCTCTCCATGGCTGCACTACTGGGAGCTGTGGAAACCTGTCTCGTGTGGATGCAGCTGCTCCTTGTGGCTTTCTATTATCTTCCCTTCCCAGGTTATGTGTGCAGAAACCCATCCAGACGTTGTCCCCAATTACTGCTGTTACCAGCTGATGGCTGACAGCTGGATTTAACAGCCTCGTGGTGTCCTCCACATCACTCAGATTAGACATGTCAAAATGCTGAAGTCCCGGGTGCTTTATACCCTCAAACCACCTTACAGATATTTATGATTTTTTTCCTGCGGTGCCACCAGAGAACACGGCTCTTTACAGCGAATGGAATAATAACACTTGTAATGTGTAGATCCCAGTTCACAGAAGGAGAGTCCAAAGGACAGAGCAATGAAAAGTTACTGGCACAGAGTCACACGGCAAGGTAATGGCAGAGCTGGGGATCACACCCGTGGTTGAGCTGCAGGAACACACTGCGCCCCACAGCTCAGCCTCTGCCCCGGAGAGCTTGCACGAGGCATAGCACATTCTTTACAAACCTGAAACCATATCTGAAAAACCTAAATGTTGTTAAACAATATTTTCCACACTGCAAAAAATCCCAGAAGACCAACTCAGCACTGCCCAGTCCGTTATTCGATACACACATTGGACCTGACCCAATGCCTGCTGCGGCCAGTGGAAGGAGTTGCCATTGACTTCAATGGATGTGGAATGGGGCCCCACGTCAGGGACTCCAGGATGCTGAAGTTAAGCTCCAGTGGAGATTCTCAGCCTTTCTGAGCACTCATTGATCTCCTGCTGCTATGTCTCCCTGGCTCCTCTGTATTATCAAAGCGAGTGCTGCTCAAAGCCTCATGTAACCTGAGTGAATGAACAGCACCATGTCCAGAGGACACCTGGGGCATCGGGGCCTCCCAGCCTTCTAATCACAGGCTCCGCCCTCCCTCTGGGCCTCTCTGCTGCCCCCAGGAGGGCAGGGGAATCCAAACATTTGTTAGCCATCGCCCATCTCCTGCATTCAGCCAGTAACCCCAGGGCGCCGTTTGAAGGAATGAGAAGCTGGCTCCGTGTACTGCCACCTTCCGAAGCCGTGGGCAGCTGGGTACAAAGAGTATAACTGGGTACAAAGTGCAGCCTTAGGGCTGGGTGTACACAGCTGTGGACATTGATTTCTGTGACCTACACCTTTACATTTCTGAGACTCTGCTGTCTGCGGAGGCAGTCGCCATTCTGCTAGGCATGCTACAGAGGAGCCACCCACCATGGAGACTTTGCTTTTGTTCTTTCTTGTTTTATTGTTTTCCTTAATTTAAATGAAGAGCCATTCAGGCTGAGAGTATATGGCTGCTCCCTGTGTGTGAGTAAACCTAGCACAGACCATCAGGGAACACCCATGGGCTACAGGCTGTGATCATGTATTATAGGGTTTTATCCTGCTGGACATCACCTTAGTATCTGGGCGCTTTTTATGTAAAATCAATAACAACAGCAAGCTTCTAGTGGACTTTGTGGCTTTTCTCCCTCTCCTGCTTGGGGAAGAGATTTTGCTTCAAATGTTTACAATTTATTTATCACCTCTTTTTTTGTTGGCTGATGTTTATCAGCTAGAAAGGGGGTCAGTGCTGGGGTTTGGGTAGAAGGGAATCAGTGTTGGGGTTTGGGTAGAAGGGGGTCAGTGTTGGGGTTTGAAGGTTAGAAGAGGGGTCAGTGTTGGGGTTTGGATAGAAGGGGGGTCAGTGTTGGGGTTTGGAGGTTAGAAGGGGGGTCAGTGTTGGGGTTTGGAGGTTAGAAGGGGTCAGTGTTGGGGTTTGGGTAGAAGGGAGGTCAGTGTTGGGGTTTGGAGGTTAGAAGGGGGGTCAGTGTTCAGGTTTCAGTAGAATGTGGCTTAGTGTTGGGGTTTATTGAGTGGAAACAGGAGTCAGTGTTTGTTAAATATCTGTTGTGTAGTTCACTTGCAAAACCCATGAAATCTATTGAATATGTAATCTGTAAATATTCTCATCAAAGGTATCTGCCCAGCTCTACAGCTGACTGACCAAATACATAAATATTCACCAAACGATTTATCTGAAAAGTACTGCTATTTTTTCCAGTTATTCACTGAATGCATCAAAACCCACCCCCGACCCACTCCTGGACTTTTGGGGTGATTAAAAGCCCCTCCAGCTGTGTTTCAAAGAATAGACATATTTGAGGTAGCATCCTGCCCAATTCTAGTTCAGGTTATGTGATAGAGTCTATCAACTGGTTAACCAGGGGTTAACAGGAGTCTGAGCCCAGTTAGGCTCCTAGGTGATGCTTGGAGAGCACCTGGGTTCAGTTTGCAGGCACTGGCCAAAATCAAAGCCAGAGCTGGAAAAGTTCAGAGGCTCTGGATTTACATCAGTGTAAACGAGATGAGTCAGTCCCTGAGGTAGCCTCCAGCCAGGTCGTTCCTAGAACCCACTTGCTCCAGGAGGCTTTGTCCAGTCTCTCATTCAGAGGAAATGGACAGGGAAAGCACCAGTTGGCAATGCATGGGTGGCCATGGCAACCACTTGGCTTCAGGTTCCGCGACTGGCTCATATTGAGCTCGGTGGAGGGGAGAAACATGTTGTGAAGTCACTCTTCTTTCCTTTTAATAGAAGTTGGGCTCACTGTGAACCCTTGGTCACCAGGATTCACAGTCCTGGCTTTTAAGCATCCCACTCTGCCTGGATCCAATTCACTCTGGCACCAGAGTGTGTGTAGGTGCAGGGGATGGTTAGAAGTGCCAATAGATGTGTTAATAGGACAGCTGAATTGCAATAATGCCCCTTGACTAATCCTCCCCCCCACACACATCATCTCTTTGACCCTCAGTATCTTCCTTTGGATTCAGAGCAAATGGACAGATTTTGGGAAGCCCGCTGGTATTACCTGGGTTCCAGAGAAATCTGGTCTTGTTTGAGTTGGATTGCGAGTGACAGGCATGGACAGGCTTGCATCACAGTGAGCAACAGTCTGTGGCATTTGAGAGAATGTCAGCAAGCCGACTATTAGCCACATGCCATCTTCTCTGCCCACACTCCTTAGTCAGTACAGCGCCGCTGTCTCAGGATGGGATATGACAGTAGCTTTAATTCTGACTCCACATTTGGCAGCCTTTTCCATACTGTACGTAGTAGGTAGTACGGTGATACATTGCTAACCAGGTCCTCTTCCAGTGTTTGGCACTGAAATGGACTTGTCTTAGCTAGTCAGAGCGCAGTGACGCCGAGGGTCTATGTAACCCACTCATCAGTGTGTTACAGGTCCCCTGTATGCCTGATCCATAGAGGATATGAGTCTCTTACATCCCTGCATCCCACAGTTTGGCTCAAGCTGTGAGAATTCATGCCTTTAGCTCTAGAGATCCCTGGCTCAGTCCCTGGTGTGTTGGCCAAGAGGGTGGATCATCACACTTACTGATATACAGTAAAACCTGTTTTATCCGGCACTTCACCAACTGGAAAGCTCTATAAACTGGCATTTCTGATCTTCATTGAATTCTGGTTTATACTCCAGTTGGTGCAGGGCCGGCAGGGAGTTGAGGTGTGGAAGGGGGCTCAGGACAGGGGGTTGGGGTGCAGGATGCCAGATCTGTGAGGCGCGCACCTCAGGCGGCTCCCCACAAGTGGCGACCTGTCCTGGCTGCTCCTAGGCAGAGGGATGGCAGGCGGGTCTGCGCGCTGCTCCCACCCTGCCCCAAGTGCTACTCTGCAGTTCCCACTAGCCAATGGGAGCTACGGGGGCAGTGCCTGCAGGCGGAGGAAGTGCACAGAGCCGCCTGCCGTGCCTCCGCCTAGGAGCAGCCAGGACAGGAGCCTGCTTGTGTAGAGCCGCCTGAGGTGAACGCCTCCTGAATCCAGCACCCTGCACCCCCTCCCGCACTCCAACCCTCTGCCCCGAGCCCTTGCCTGAACCCAAACTCCCTCCCAGAGTCCGCATTTCACACACGTTCCCGTGCCTGCGCCCCAACCCCCTTCTGGCCCCACACCCCGTCCTGCACCCAAACTCCCCCCTCTTAGTTAATGCATTTTTCACTTACAGGCCCCCAGGTCCCCAACATCCTGGATAAAACAGATTTTACTGTACAAGCCTTCAAATATTTTAAAGTTATGCCAGTCCCTGCACTGGGATTGCTGATGGACGTCTAATGAGTAAAATTGTTGTAGTGTTCTCTCTCCCTAATCATGCAGTGTCTTGTTATATTCTCCATACAGCAGGAACAGTCATCTACTTTCAGCCTACGTGACTCTAGTTACAGAGTAAATGAAAAACAACAAAATAAGAAAGAACAAAAGTGAAGTATCCCCGAGACTGGGCTTGTAGAGGGTCTGATCTCCCAATATCACCCTCATGGACTCGTGCTCAGTGTGTCTGCTCTGGGGCAAGAATCCCAGCTGCTCCTTCCCAACCGAGTTGGGAAACAAAATATAAATGGACAATGGATTGCAGCCATTCTGGGGAGGAGCTGATCTGAGGGAACGGGGAGTGGGGAAAGATGGAATGAGGGAATTAGATGGAGGGAAAGAGGTGGGAAGGGATGGAACAGGAGATGATGGGGTTAGGAGGAGGAAGGGCTAGAGAAAGCTGTCACTTTTTTTAACCAATTGCCCATTCAGCAGCTTCAGAGCCCAGCTTTCATTAATAAAAAATGGATTCACTAATAACCTTCTCAGTCACTCAGCTATGCCCACACCTGGCTGTAATACATGCCATGGGACTGCCTATGACATGGCTTTTACAGGAAAACTTTCAAATTATTGTTATGCTCCACATTTAAAAAAAAAATCAGCTGTTACCACACCAGCGGTCCAAGACTTTATAATATTGGCCAACCCCAGCTTCTGGTATGGGGTGAGCCGGAGACTGCAGCCTGGGGCACAATCTGGCCAGAGCGTGTAGATAATCAATCGCCTTCACCAAGTGTGCTAGCTATCAGGGTGGACAGACTTCAAGGGATTTGCTGCTCTGGTTCGGTCATTGCTGTCTAGCATGAGGCCTTTGGCCCAATTCTCAAGCCAAGATTTTCCAATGTGACTGAGGATTATGGGGATCTCCCTCTTTGGGGGCCTAATGGGAGATACCTTAAGGGGGCCTTGTTTTCAAAAGGTGGGAGCTCAGCCCTTGGTGGAAATCGGCCCCTTTATGGTGTCTCCAGGCGAGCACCCAAAATCACTCAGCACTTTGGGTAGTCTGGGCCTCAGGCATTTCAGGGCTCCCTCAGGATTGTCTCCAGGGGTTGGTGGAGCCAGGGGACCAGGGAGCCACAGACACAGGCAGAACAGTCATTGAATAGAAAAGGGGACTAGAGCGGCCCTGGAGAAGGCTGTTCTGGAGGCCCAGAGCCCCACAGTGGCCTATTCCATTCTCCTACTACCATCTTCAGCTTTTGTCTGGGCTAGACCCCCCCCCACCTCACCAGCTGGTGGTCCTGTGGTTGCTGCTGCTTCTTGTCCTGCTCCCCAGTGGAGGAATGAGGGACCCTGTCTCTGCTGTTGATACCACCTGTGGGGTCCCCCCTGGCTGCCTGACTGACTGCTGGTTGCTGCTTTTGCTGCCTGGAAGCCTGCTGCTGCCTCGAGGAAGCAGAGGGGGACCTTAGCTGCTAGGGCAGGGCGCGGGAACACTGCAGGACACTGTGGAGAGGGCTGTAACGTTATTGATTTAAACTGGGACCATATAGAACATGGTTGCAACCAAAGTCCTGTAGTGGCACCAAATCTTGTATAAAGGGGGTCAAATGAGGTGTCTAAGACAAGGTTATGGTTTACTGGTTATGATTATGCTGTCTATATATGTGTATCAATTTTGCAGTTGAAGTTATAAATATTGGCTCTAAACTGTCTGTATTTCAAACTTATGCTATGCTTCTGGGAGACATCCCAGACAAGTTAGTGTTAGCTCTGCCTAGCCTGCTTGATGGCCCATTAAGGACCATGAGCTATACAATTAACCCATGGAGAGAAGGCAGATACGCCTTGTGACTCAGGAAAGTATGCAGGAACTTGCCCATGTGACTCCAGACTTCATTTTGCTGTAATTTTCCACAGTAAGAACAAAGAGGTGTTCTTACACCTGGAAAAGACTATAAAAGGCTAATGCCTCTCCTCCATCTTGTCTTCAATCCTGCTTCTTACCTCTGGAGGGACTTTGCTACAAACTGAAGCTCTGAACAAGAGACTGAGGACCCATCCCAGCTGGGGATGTACTCCAGAGACTTGATTTGAACCTGCAGTTTATTTCATCACTGCTACAAGCCTAAACCAAGAACTTTGCCATTACTGTATGTAATTGATTCCATTTAACCAATTCTAGCTCTCATCTCTACCTTTTTCCTTTTATGAATAAACCTTTAGATTCTAAAGGATTGGCAACAGCATGATTTGTGGGTAAGATCTAATTTGTATATTGACCTGGGTCTGGGGCTTGATCCTTTGGGATTGGAAGAACCTTTTTTCTTTTAATGGGGTATTGGTTTTCATAACCATTTGTCCCCATAACGAGTGGCACTGGTGGTGATACTGGAAAACTGGAGTGTCTAAGGGAATTGCTTGTGTGACTTGTAGTTAGCCAGTGGGGCGAGACCAAAGTATTCTTTGTCTGGCTGGTTTGGTTTGCCTTAGAGCTGGAAAAACCCCAGCCTTGGGCTGGAACTGCCCTGCTTTAAGCGATTGGTCCTGAATTAGCACTCTCAGTTGGGTCCCGCCAGAACGTATTGTTACAAGGGCATATTGCAAGACTGAGTGACTTTTTCCATCTTTGCTCTTGTGGTGGTGGTAGCTACTGTGGCTGTGGGGAGAAGGGGAGCGGTGTGGAACCCTCCCCCGGTCCA
The DNA here is from genome assembly GCF_013100865.1 of Trachemys scripta elegans. Lineage (NCBI taxonomy): Eukaryota > Metazoa > Chordata > Testudines > Emydidae > Trachemys > Trachemys scripta. The sequence goes on along the minus strand of NC_048311.1, from coordinate 11,411,828 downwards.
TCTGCTCCCACCATCACCACCACTGCACCCTCCAACATCACCACCTGCCTCACCCCTTGACTCGGCTGCTTGCCTCACTCTTCTCCACCATCTTGAACTATTGCAGCAGCCATCACAGACTGAGCTAACAAGTGGCACATGCCTTTCCCCCTCCCTCTGGACTTACCCTCTCCTCCTCTGCTGCTTCCGGCAGGTGGGCTTCCCTCACCCTCTGCTTTGCCCACCAGATTCCCCACAACAATTTGCCTCTATTCCCCCCGCTGCCTGTTCCCCCCTGTCCCCCTTCTGCCCTGATTCTCTCATAGTTTCTGTTTGTTTACCTGCCCCGCCCCAGTCCCTGGGTGTTTGCTAGTGTTGCCTTCCCCGCCCTGGCCCTTGCAGCTAGTCCCAGGGTTTTCCTCTCCTGGCCCCAGTCTGCTTCCAGTTTGTTCCTTTCTCCCCACACCTTCTGCTGCCCTCCCTCATCCAGTCCCCTCACTCCATGCATCCATGCCCCCCCTATGTGCTTATGGCCCTTCCCATTTTATGTTGAACCCCTCTGTTCACTGCCCCACGCAATAATATTGTAATCCCTTACCTCCCCAGTGCAGCCGGAGGAGATGTATTCTCACCTCCCCTTCCCTGCCTTGATTGGCATCCCTGAACCCCTCCCCCCACCATCTCTTGGCATCCCCCTCCTCTGCCTGCACCCTAGCGGGGAGGAGCGGTCAGTCTTTCCCTTCCCCTCACCTCCTTCAGCGTTCATCCCTGTCCCCTCTGACTATGGCGGGGGAAATGGCGGGTGGGGCCCCTTGGGATGACCCTGCTCCTCCCCCTTCACCCGTTCCCCCTCTCCATGGCTGCCGGGCTGCCTGCCATTGCCCCTGTTGGGCACCGGCAGCAGCAGGCACGGGTATGGACTCTGTTGCTGCCATGCCTCCTGTATTCTCCATTCTTGGAGGAGCTCCCCCAGCCAGCAGAAAGGGCCAGGGGAAGACGAAGGGCAAGAGCCCTGCCAGGAAAGCCAAGCCCCCTGTAGTAGGGGCTGCCTCCTCCACCGCAGCCCGCCCCAGGGAAGCGTTCCCTTCCTTCTGCTGTCCCCTTGTTACCTCCTGCCCCTCGATGCCACCGCCCTTGCCTCTGGCCCCTCCCCTAACACCATGGAGGGCTGGGTTCTCGTCCAGGAGAAGTGGGGCAAGAGGAAGACCCCGGGCTCAGCACCTCCTCCTCGATGCGGAGGGGGAGGAGGCCCCCCTGCAAGACTGTGAGGGGGGCGCTACTGCCAAGCCTTCAGTCGTGCCCCCATGATAGGGTCCAGTGACTAGAGCCAGTTGGGGAAATCCTGGCAGCAACAGGGGGTGGTACCACCCCCCCTTGTGGAGGACTGGGAAAGAACCTCCCCACCCCCTTGTCATCTGTGCACCCCGTCGGCACCGAGGCAAGTGCTGCCTCGGTTGCTGGCTGGGAGGACTCCGCGGTAGCGGATAGGGACTTCCGCTCCATTTTTGAGGAGATCGAAGCCCTGGGTCTGACCCCGGTTACCCAGGAGGAGGATGACTCCCTGCCAGCAGGCCTTGAGCTGCGTGGCAGTTTCTTCACGATGCCCTCTCCTCCTCTCTCTCCCCAACTGCAGACATCTCGCTCCCTGTGCCCAGTTGAGAGGTTCTGCAACCCAGTTGCTTGGCTCCTGGGTCCCCGATCCCAGTCCCGTTTCCATCCCTGATGCCGTTCTTGCCTTGTCCCCTTCCACCTCCCATACTGTAGCTGCCCCCAGCATTGTTTTGTTTCCCTTTCTGTCGGACAGCCCTCGGGAGGCGGTTTTCATGTTCCCCTCTCGCGACCCCTTAGGGGCTGCTGTTTTTCCTCCACTGTCCCTTCCCGTGCCGGGGTCTGAGATGGGCTGCATGGTACCAGTAGAATGGGTGCCACGCTGGGGGTTCGCCCCCTGCTTGCCTGTCTTGGTAGGCCATAGGGCTGTTGTGGGGACCTGACTGGAGTATGGCCAGGGTCTGTAGCCCCGGCCCCCGATATGCTGCGAGACAAGCTGCACACTTTCCTCCTGGACACTCATGGTGTCCGGAACAGGGTGAGCTCACTCTCCAGCGCTGGGGAGATTTTAATCACGGCCTCCAGGCCATTTTGGGGGATGGTAAAGGGACCAGGAGGCAGGACGCTACAGCCTACCAGCAGTCCTGCAGCTTCCGTGACTCCCTGATGGCTTTCGGGGTCAGTCATGGATTGATGCGGGATCCAATAGGGGCCACTTGCATCCCTGCCCACAAGGATCCCCCCAGCCCTCGCTATGGCACTGATCATCTTCACCATACTAAACACCTAGGACTGTAGGATGGGTCTCTGCAGGTTCCAGGTGCTCTCCTTCCTTTGGGACAGGGAGTACTCTGTGATCTTCCTGCAGGAGACCCATACCGATCCAGCCACTGAGGCTAGCTGGCAGCTGGAGTGGGGGGACAGGGTGTATTTTAGCCATCTCACAGTTCGTATGGGTGCAGTGGCCACCCTGTTCTGCCCCGACCTACGGCCTGAGGTAGTGGGGGTTGCTGAGGTTGTGCCGAGCCATCTGCTGCACCTCCGGGCTCACATGGAGATCCTGGTGTTGAATTTTGTCAACTGTTATGCCCCGACCTCAGGCCCGGAGTGAGTGCAGTTTTTTTTGGTAGGCAGCCACCTTGCTTGGCTCCTTGGATCCTCGTGCGTGTCTGGTCCTGGGCGGGGACTTCAACACCACCTTCAAAGAGTGGGACCGCTTGGGGACTGAGCAGTGGCTAGCTGCTGCAGACATCCTCTGGGAGATCATAGACCCTCATTTTTTGGTGGATGTCTAGTGCAACCACCACCCGGACGATGAGTCTACTTTTACTTCTGTCTGGGTGGAGGCAGATCAGTCTTGCCACTCCTGGTTGGATCGCATTTATTTATCTCGTTATCATCTTTCATGAGCCCACTCCTCCAGCATTTGGCCAGCCCCATTCTTGGACTATCATCTGGTGGCCCTGAAGGCCTCTCTGACTTCAGAGAGGCTGGGGTCGGCCTATTGGCGCTTTAACAATAGCCTGCTGGAGGATGTGGGCTTTGTGGTGTCCTTCCAGGATTTCTGGCTGGCCTGGAGAGGGCAGAGGTGTGCTTTTCCCTTAGCACAGCAGTGGTGGGATGTGGGGAATGTGCGCACCCAGTCCTTTTGACATGACTACATGTGGGGCACCAGCTAGCAGCGGGATGTGGTGATAAAGCAGCTGGAGTGGGAGGTCTTGGAGGTGGAGAGGCGTCTGGCCGCCAGCCCCGGGGATCCATCCCTCTGCAGAACATGCCGGGAGAAGCGGGAGGAGCTTCAAGCCCTTGAGGACAGTTGTGCTCAGGGCATGTTCGTTCGATCCCGCATCCATCTCCTTCGGGAGACAGATTGCAGCTCCCACTTCTTCTACGCCCTGGAGAAAAGGAGGGGGGCTAAGAAGCACATCACCTGCCTTTTGGCAGAGGATGGCACCACCCTCACGGATCCAGAGGAGATGCGTAGAAGGGCCAGGGCCTTCTACATCACTCTTTTCTCCCTGGATCCGATGGACGACAATGCCTGCAGAGTGCTTTGGGACGAACTCCCAACGGTTAACACAGGTGACCTGTACGGGCTGGAGCTACCTCTCGCTCTAGCCGAGTTGGAAGCCCTCCATCTCATGCCCGCTAATAAATCTCCAGGCATGGACGGGCTGACCATAGAGTTCTACCGTGCATTATGGGACATCCTTGGCCCGGACCTTGTCATTGTCTGGGCTGAGTCCTTGGGGAGCAGAGTGCTCTCTCTGTTGTGCAGGCAGGCTGTGCTTGCCTTGCTTCTGAAGAAGGGGGACCTCTGCGACTTTTGGAACTGGCATCCCATCCCGCACCTCAGCATGGACTACAAGGTCGTAGCAGAGGCCATCTCACTGCAGGTGGGTTCTGTGCTGGTGAACATGGTTCATCCTGGCCAGACCTACACCGTTCTGGGCTGTACCATCTTTGACAACTTGTATTTGGTCCGGGATCTCTTAGAGCTCAGGTGTGTAGGGATGGTCTGTCATTCGCCCTCCTGTCCCTGGACCAGGAGAAGATGTTAGACAGGGTGGACCACGGGTATCTCCTGGGCACTCTGTGGGTGTTTGGCTTCAGGCCCCAGTTTCTGGGTTTTCTCTAGGTGCTGTATACCTCCATGGGGTGTTTGGTCAGGCTCAACTGGACCCTGACTGAATTGGTTAGCTCCAGGCAAGGAGTGCATCAAAGCTGTCTGCTGTCAGGTCAGCTGTGCACTCTGGCCATCGAGCCCTTCCTCCATCTCCCTAGAAGGCTGATGGGGTTGGTGTTCCGTAAGCTGGAGTTGCAGCTTGTCCTGTCAGCGTATGCCGATGACTTGCTCCTCATGATCTAGGACGGGTGGAAGTGCGGGTGGAGGCCTCCCAGGCCATTTAATCAGCAGCCTCCTCCACCTGGGTAAACTGGGTCAAAAGCTCTGGTATGGTGGTTGGGGATGGATGGCAGGCAAGCTCCCTCCCGCCCGCGCTTCAGGCCATTCGGTGGAGCGTAGGTCCACTGCTCTATCTCAGCATCTACCTTTCTGCCTGAGAACTGGCAGGATTTGGAGGGCGGGGTGGCTGAGCGGCTACAGAGGTGGACATGGCTGCTCCAGTGCCTTTCCCTGCAAGGGAGGGTACTGGTGCTCAATCAGCTAGTCCTGTCTATACTCTGGCAGCAGCTCAACACTCTAATCCTGGCTCGGGGTTTCCTGGCCCACCTCCAGACATTAGCTCTGGAGTTCTTTTGGCCAAGACTGCACTGGGTCTCTGCAGGGGTCTTGAGTCTCCCGCTGGAGGAGGGAGGACAGGGCCTGATTTGCCTTCACACTCAGGTCCATGTCTTCCGTCTCCAGGCCCTGTAGAGACTTCTTTATAGTGCAGGTAGTCCAGTGGGGAGTACGTTGGCGCACGCCTTCCTGTACTGCTTCTGAGGGCCCCTGCCCCGTGAGCCCCCCAGCTGTCCCACCCAAACTCCTTGTGCTGGATGCGCGACCTGCAGCTGGTTCACTTTCAAACCACGCCAAGGGCACATCTGTACACACTTGTGCTCTGTACTCTCCATTGCCTCGCCCTCGTGTCCCGCCCTAACACTAAGTGATGGAATCTGTTGTCACCTCTTGAGGGTGAGGAACCCCAGTGTGCCAGTCTTTATTTCACCTTAGTCCCACGGCCCACCGGGAATATTGGTTGGTGGCTCCTTCATGGAGTCATGAGCCCTGGTGTGTACCCGACATGGTTCACCCCCATCCCTGATGCCTTTTGCGGCATGAGGGAGACCCTGGTGCATGTCTACCTTGAGTGCGCCAGGTTGCAGCCCCTTTTCCGGCTCCTCCTGGACTTATTTTTGTGTTTCTGGCTGCATGTCTCCCCCCATCTTCTCATATGCACACACCCCATCTGTGCCCCCACAAAGTTGCAGGACCCCCTCGTCAGCCTCCTCCTAGCGATGGCCAAAGTGGCCATCTACAACACCAGGGAGAGGATGTTGGCTGAGGGGGGGTTTCTGTGACTGTGGAGCCTATTTCCGATCCTCCCTCCATTCACACATCCAGGCAGAGTTCCTCTGGGCAGCGTCCACAGGCTCCCTTGACACCTTCGAGGAGCAGTGGGTGCCGTCCGGGGTTCTCTGCTTGCTGTCCCCTTCAGGTTCCCTACTTTTGACCCTTTGACCTTCACACCTGTCCTTGTTATTTTTTCTGTTGTCCCCTGTAATTATGTGAGTCCCAAGCTCAATGGATCCTTCCCACAGGCTGGGGGAGGGTCCTTCAGCCATGGGCGGCCGAAACACAATAGGACTACCTTTCTGGAACTGTCAGCTCTGACTTTGTCACATGCCACAGTCCAACAACATTCTACGGGGTAAATCCTTCTCTATCTTAAAAAGCTTCTTGTGGGGACTGTGCTAAATATGAGATTTTTGGGGTGGACAGTCACTCCTCTCGGCTATACCACCAGGAAAGAACACCCACATTTTATACCCGGCTCCAAGTCTGTCTTTCACAGGACTGGTATTCTATCACTCCTCAGTCATAAGAGTAGCTGACGTAGCAAATATTATCTCCCTTGTTCTGCATTATGACTATCTTTCTTTTGCAGTCTCTATTTTAGAGCTTTTCCCTACTTCTGGACCTTGGCAGCTAGAGGAGTATGAGACACCTAGGGCTAAACTTTGCTGGAGATGCATGTTTTCCAGTACCTCTAATAAGAGCCATGTTCATAAATCACAGGACAGAACTTGGCCCTTCCTGTAAACCAGAGGTGGGCAAACTATGGCCCACGGGCCACCTCTGGCCTGCGGGATTGTCCTGCCTGGCTCCCGAGCTCCTGGCCTGGGAGGCTAGCCCTGGCCCTTCCCCCACTGTTCCCCTTCCCCCACAGCCTCAGCTCACTCACCCCACCACCGGCGCAATGCTCTGGGCGGCGGGGCTGTGAGCTTCTGGGGCAGTGCAGCTGCAGAGCCTGGCCTGACCCAGTGCTCTGTGCTGAATGGTGGCAGTGGCGGCAGCATGGCACGGCTCCAGCCGGGCAGTGTGGCTGTAGCGCCGCCAGACACTAGTGCTCCAGGCAGTGTGGTAAGGGGGCATGGAGCAGAGGAGGTTGGATAGAGAGCAGGGGAGTTCAGGGTGGTGGTCAGGTGGCAGGGGGTGGATAGGGGTTGGGGTGGTTGGGGGGAACAGGAGGTTGAATGGGGGCAGGGGTCCTTGTGGGGGGTGCAGGCAGTCAGGAGCAGGGGTTCCGGGGGCAGTCAGGGAACAGGGAGAAGGGGTGGTTGGATGGGGCAGGGGTTCCGGGGAGGGGCCATCAGGAATGAGAGGAGGGGTTGGATGGGGTGGTGGGAGTCTGGGGGTGGTCAGGGGACAGGGGTGTGTGGATGGAGCAGGAGTCCCGGGGGGGGATGTTAGGGAACAGCGGTGGGGGGGGGGGGGGGGGGTGCCGGGGGGGGGGGGCAGATAGGAGGTGGGGGTCAGGCCACGACCCCTAACCGGCCCTCCATACAATTTACGAAACCCAATGCGGCCCTCAGGCCAAAAAGTTTGCCCACTCCTGCTGCAAACCCGCCCCTAGAAAGTTTTTCCAGGTTTGGATTTTGCCCATGTGCATGAATTTCTCCACAAGCCAGGAGAGTGGAAGTCTTTCTTCTGTTTTAGCATCCACAGTAATCTGCTTTTGATACCTATAGCAGGAAAATGCCAAAGTTCACCTCTTCAAAAAGCTTACAGGCCACTTCATGTCAGCTGGCTGGTGCTCAACAGCACAGCCAGTGGCGACCTGAGCAAGGAATGGGTCTCTTATATGACCAGTCAGCTGGTCAGAGCTGGGAATAGAAGTGATGTCATCATCCAGCTGAAAATATAGTAGAGAGCATGACCAGCTTCTGCTAGATGGAACTGACTGTAGCAAGTGAGTGGTATTTTTCTGTAGAAGGTAAATCTCCGTGACATGGCTGCTCAACAGTGGTTTTGGAGCCCTGGGTTCTACCTTGAGCTATGCTCTGCCCAGCTTTTATCATAGAATCATAGAATATCAGAGTTGGAAGGGACCTCAAGAGGTCATCTAGTCCAACCCCCTGCTCAAAGCAGGACCAATTCCCAGCTAAATCATCCCTGCCAGGGCTTTGTCAAGCCGGGCCTTAAAAACCTCCAAGGAAGGAGACTCCACCACCTCCCTAGGTAACGCATTCCAGTGTTTCACCACCCTCCTAGTGAAATAGTTTTTCCTGATATCCAACCTGGACCTCCCCCACTGCAACTTGAGACCATTGCTCCTTGTTCTGTCATCTGCCACCACTGAGAACAGCCTAGCTCCATCCTCTTTGGAACCCCCCTTCAGGTAGTTGAAGGCTGCTATCAAATCCCCCCTCGTTCTTCTCTTCTGTTTATGATGATGCTCTGAGCTTCTCATTACTTTTACAGTGATCAGCATGAAAAAGACAACATACACTTACAACACAGCAGTATCTGGGATACCACAGTTAGGCTAGGGGCCGGCTGTGATACTTCCAATAGTACAGTGTGGTAAGCATGCATGCATGCTGGTTCTTTAATGTCAATCATTGGATCAGGCTTTCATTAGAGTTGAGCTGAGTTCCATGTCACAGATTTCTATTCAGACAAAACTGAGCCGTTTCAGTGCTAGGTAAGTTGGAGAATTCACAGATGTTTCCTCTCTCTGCTCATGAAATACAGAGAGTTTGGGAAAGTTTAAGATTCAGGCCAGTGAAATTTGAATAGAAAAAAAGGAAGAGGTGAAATGAAATGTATCAATTATATGCCTTGTCTACACACACACAAATTGTACCACTTGCACTATTCTGGTGTAGTTCAAGCTGTGCAAAACCCCTAGCCTGGACACAGTCATAGTGGTATAAATGTGTGTAAGCCCATAGTCAGCAGCTTCACAATGGGAGGAGCTCTCAGCTGGTAGAAAGGGAAAAGAACTGCTACAGAGAGCCTCATTTACTTGTTCCATACCCACAATTCCACCAGTCGTATTTGGAAATCTCCCTAAGTGAACCAGGGTGGAGGTGGAGAGGTGAAGTCTGAACTATGAGCGGGGCAGAAGGTGAAAAGGCTTTCTCTCCCAGTGGTGAGAAGCTTGTCTTCCAGTGGTGAGGACTCTGCCCCAGGGTCCTGGATGCTCCTGTCTCTGCCCTTCTGAGGATCCTGCAGTGCAGAGAGGACTGCCTGCAGAGAGCAGCAGGGCAGTTGCAGAACCAAGGTGACCTCAGTGAGATCCCATCGCTCAGCACTTAAACTGAGCTGAATCACAAAGCTGGGTCAAGGGGTGGCTCCTCGAGAGGGAACTAGACAACTGACTTCAACGGGACTGAAGCCCACTCCACAGAGAACAGTACCCTTAGATCCCAGCACGCTTCTGTACGCTGACCCAAACTGTGAGGGGCCTTGTGGTGGGTGAGGTGACCTGGGAACTCCTGCCTTTTGGTCATTCCCAGAGATGGGTGGGGAGAGAGTTGAATGGACTCCTGCAGATTTACAGAGTGCTTTGAATGTGACCTCATTGTCCAGTATTCCCAGATTCTGTGTCCCCATTTCCCCTAGTAAAGATTCCCTTGTTCTGCATATAGACTCAGGGTACTTGCAATGGTCTGTCTAGTCTAGGGTGACCAGATAGCAAGTGTGAAAAATCAGGATGGGGTGGTATAGATAGACAAAGCCCCCAGTATTGGGATGGTCCCGAAAATATTGGGGCATCTGGTCATCATCTGACCTCTTGCAGGGAATCCATCCAGCGATCCCTGCCTTCAGTCCAGCACTCCTGGTTGAGCTAGGGTGGAGCTTTCAGAAAGGCATCCAGTCTTGATTTAGAGACTCCAAGGATGGACAATCCACCCTAGGTACGCTGGTCCAATGGTTAATCACCCTCACTATTGACAATGTGTGCCTTAGGTCTAATCCAGAGGTGGGCAAACTACAGCCCCCGGGCCCCTCCTGCCCTGCCCCTGAGCTCCTGGCTCCAGAGGCTAGCCCCCGGCCTTGCCCTGCTGTTCCCCCTTCCCCGCGGCCTCAGCTCACTCCGCCGCCAGTGCAATGCTCTGGGAGGCAGAGCTGCGAGCTCCTGGGGCAGCGCAGCTGCAGAGCCGGAGCCTGACCCTGTGCTGCGCAGTGGCGTGGCTGGCTCCAGCCGGGCTGCGCGGCTGCCTGTCCTGGTGCTCTGGGCAGCATGGATGTAGCGCCATCAGTCACTGGTGCTCCAGGCAGCATAGTAAGGGGACAGGGAGCGGGGGGGTTGGATAGAGGGCAGAGGAGTTTGGGGTGGTGGTCAGGGGGGCAGGAGTGTGGATAGGGTCAGGGCGGTCAGAGGGCAGGGAACAGGGAGGTTGAATGGGGGCAGGGGTCCCCAGGGGCAGTCAGGAAGGAGAGGGGGGTTGGATGGGGCGGCGGGGGGCAAAGGTCCCGGGGGCCGTCAGGGGACGGGGGGGTTGGGTGGGGCAGGGGGCCCTGGGGGGGGGGGGCATCAGGGGGCGGGGCCAGGCCACATCTAGCTGTTTGGGGAGGCACAGCCTCTGCTAACTGGCCCTCCATACAATTTTGGAAACCCGATGCGGCCCTCAGGCCAAAAAGTTTGCCCACCCTTGGTCTAGTCTGAATTTGAATGGGTTCAGTTTCCAACCAGCAGACGTCTTTCTGCCTTGAGAGCTCTTCTTTATGCAGAATGTCACCAAGCTTGTTCTCCGTCAGCTGTCTGCCTGCAGCACGTAGGGATTCAGCTATGATGAAGAACACTAATCATTGTTAATCTTTTGTTAACTAACACTAGCTCCATCGCCCTGAGAGCCTCCTGCCCTATCCACCCACACACCACTGCCTTTCGACAGTTTGAAGTTTTGAAGCTAAAAGGGCTCAAAAATTCCTGAGACTTGGAATGTGAATGTTTTGGCAACCAACTTATAATTGATTGGAACCTGGAAAAATGACTGAACCAATTTTCTGGAGACTCCCCAGAAAATTCAAGCTTTATGCAGAGATTATGTGCTGGAAATCTGGGGCAGACACACTGGTGTTTTCATGTAAAAGAAAGCGGCTGAACCACCACTTTAACTGCACAAGAGAACGGAATCTGAACTCCGGTGTCCCAGTGGCTCCACCACAATACACGCATGCCTCAATACACATCTGCTCCTTTATCCCCAAACTGTGTGAGCCCAGGCATGTGGAAAAGAGAACCTGAAACTGGAGGGAAGCCCACATCAGCAGGGGTCATCAGCAAAGCAAGAGGTGCTAATGAATGCTTTAATGCACTTTATTGCCCTTGTCCCCAGCAACACCCCCTCAGCATGGCCTGGTGCACTCCCAGAAACCACCACTGCAAACCACACAGGTTTTACTGCTACACGCTCAGCCATGCTAAGTGGCTATCACAGCATAGAGCATTGCAGGAGGCTATCACGGGACCAGGAGCTTCCAAGAGACTTTCTGAGGGAACATTTGCTAAAAATGTTAAAAACCACATTGCTGTGCTGACTGCCCCCTTGGCCGGCCAGACGGGACGGAGAGCACAACGCCTGGTCTCAGGCCCCTCAGCTGGCTAGACAGGACGGAGAGCATGACACCTGGGCTCGCCCCCAATGGCACATCACCACAGGTTCCCTCTGCTCCTCACAGAGATGCACTCACAGTCCACTTCCCAACAGCCCCAGCTCCGCACCAACCCCAAACCCAGCTGTGTAGCGTGAGACTCCAACAATCTGTGGACAGTTCCCCATGCTCCCCTGCTGTGTGCTCTCGTCCTGACATTGCAGCCACACATCCACAAAGACACCCTAGACAATACAAGCCCCACTACATGTAACCTACCTCTCTCATATAGACCTTACTGCCAGAGGTGTGTCAAAAACTCTAGGTGACAGCTTGCTGGCTGCAAGCTCTGTACTTGCTTCTGCTGGTGCTCTGCCCAGGGAGTCCATCCCACCTGTTAGGCAGTGATTTTATACCAGTACAGCTAAAGCGATACACCATCCACATGGGAACACAGCTCTATCCACCCTCCCTTTGACTCTCTCCCCAGGCTCCCCCTTTCCTCTATTGGCTCCCCTTTCTCTTTCACATCAAATACAAGCTGTTTGTCTTCATTTTCAAGTCCTTTCATGACCTAGCCCCACCCGGCTGATCATCTTGCATTCAGCATCGAAAGGTCTACTCCCGCCGCCAATTGTCCCATAGTTTCAGCCTCCATGACCCACTTGTTAAATATTCAAACAAGCCCTTTTGTGCTTTCTCCCCTGCTGTGCCTCACGCTTGGGAGAAGCTCCCTGTAAACATCCACAAAACCATCTCATTATCCTCCTTGAGATCCCTCCTTAAAACTCTCCTTTGCTGCGAGCCCTACAAAAGCCTGACTGTGGAAGTGGCTGGTGTGCTGAGACTCCTGCCCACCATGCAGGCCAGCACTGATTTATTGTTTCTTTGTTCTCCCCGCTGGTCTGTCTGTATCCATCTGTTGTCTCTTGTCTCACACTTTGATTGCTAGTTCCCTGGGGCAGGGACCGTATTTTTGTTTTGTGTTTGCGCAGTAACTCACACAGCTGGGCCATGGCTGGGGCTCCTTGGTGCTGAACGAGTACAAATAAATAAATAATATGGAGCTTCCTTTGCAGTTCGTTGTTCCTCGCGCATTACTCTAAGCCTCTGATGCAGGTGAATTATTTTCTCTAGCTTTTAAATTTGTTCTTTGTCTTAGTTTCCTATGTTAAAAAGGACATTCCATGCCGCTCCTCTTCATGCACAACGGCAATGCGAAGGTTGTGACGCTAGCAGAGCTTAGCCGAACATTTGCTTCATCTTATCTCTATCCCTTACATGGGTAATATATTGAGCCCAGACCCTGCTGCTGCCATTAACCACTGGCAGAAGGGTGACATGTGCTTACACCAGTATAGTTACTCCTGTACAGGAAAGGGAAAACTGTAGTGGTATAAGATATCGTTATGTTGGGATAACTGTGGCCATGCTAGGGGAATTGTACCTGTATAACCATGTCGGTAAAAACCACATCTCTAGCTGACCCAGTGGTCCCAGTGCAAAATCTGTGTGTAGGCCTGGCCTTAAAATATTTCACTTGAGACAAACTTCCCCATTGCTCCCATCTAGCGCTGATTTCTCCCCGACCACCACCCCTTTCTTGGTGTGTTACTCACAACCGCTTACAGACGGACTGGCCTCGGTGTAACTGACATTGTCATTCCTGTCACCTCTGGATAAAGCCCATGACATTTGGGGAGCAGAGATGAGGGACAATCCTATTCTTTATATGCACTGATTTGACAGCGATTGCAGGTGCACTGGATACCGTGAGCTTCCTAGGGCATTGGTCAAAAGCAAGGCCAGATTCACTGGGGCTCTGACAGGTTGGCGACTTCTTTGCAGTGCCGGAGTGGCACACAGTAGCAAGCGCTGACCAGCCATCAGCCAGAGAGGATGTTGAATCAGCCTTGTAAAGTTTTCCTGAGGGTTTGTCTTGTGGTGTGCAGGAGGGAGTGGAAAGTTTTATGCCTTTTCAGACCACATGCTGATTGATCTCCAAGTAAAACTGCATTTCATCATTATGGCAGTTTGCCTCAGCCATACCAGCGCCCCCCATTGATCTGCCACCCAAGGAGCTTAAAGTGCAGCACTGGTCTTCAAAATGCTTGTAGAAAAGAGCACTTTCCCGCTCAATAGATCTGACCCCTGTGTGTATTGAGTCATAGTGGCTTGCGATAGAGACAGAAATAACTTTTCCAGCCTCTTACTCCCATTAGCCCTGCTGAGCTATTCCAGCTTGTGCATCAGCAACAGGGCTGTTTAATAAGTTACAGTGACACCTGTGCTGAAGGTGATGGAATTACATGTGTGTCACTGAGGGTGTATTTTGAAGGGAGAGGGGGTTGCACGGAAGTGACTGAGGGAACAATGTGGCTGCAGAATCTTTAGCACTGATAATGATGCACCAGAAGGGATGCTGAACAAGTCCAGTGGACTCTCAGGTCCCAGGGCAGGTTTCACAGTTAGAAAAGACATTTCTTTACTTGAAAAGAGAGCACATTGGATCTGGAATGCCTGGGAACTAATAAACCTGGAGGTCCCCAAAGCCACTGTTACATAGGCACCTGTGAAAATGGAATAGCACTTTCTAATACCCCCAGAGAAGGCTCATCTCAAAGGGGTTCTTCTCATGCAGTACAGCAAAGCCTTTGGCTCAACCTGTCACCCCAAATGGGGAAGGAAAACAGCCACGAGCTGCTCGTGAGAACTGCAAAGTTGTTGCCTCCAGACGCATTTGTTGTTCCTGGCTATAGGTCTGTGATCAGAGAGGAAGGAAGAGAAAATAACATGGGGCTCTGTGATGGGGTTCACTCACTGCTAGTGGCACCTCCTCCTGCTCACTCTGGGGATTAGCTCTGGCCAGGTACTGCACCCTCCTCTGGCAGTGTCTCTCCTATCATCCTCTCACACCCTCTGCAACTCCAAGTGCTCCTTCTTTGTGACTCAGCCCTCTGGCCAGGTCCCAATGCGTGTTTCCCCATCCAGGGGCCTCAAAGTCCTGATATACAAAATGGCAGTCTTCCCTGCTCTGACTAGGCCACTCCTCCATGGCTGACAGGGGAACCCAGGCTTGTCCTCTACTCCAGATCCCAGCTCAGGGGCCCTCCCATCGGCAGCCAAGGTTTACCCTATGCCATACCTTTGCTGCTTTTCCCCTGAGCCTTTCCTACCTCTCTGGCCCTTCCCATTTCTCTGGGTTTGCCAGCCCAAACTTCCTCCTCTCAGGGAGTAACTGAAGGAAGGGTACCTGCCTCTATAGCCCCAGTCACAACTCCCTCCTCCCAGATTGCTTCCCCTGCAGCCCCTAGCTGTGCTCAGCTCCTGGGCTTTATACAGGCCCCACCTGTTCCTGTCCAGCTGAGCCTTGTTTAATTACTCCCTGCTCCCTGGATCCTCCTGCAGGTGCAGCCTGGGCAGTTAATTAGCCCACCTGGCCACCTTAACCCCTTCAGGCCTTGTGTGGTGTGGACACACCATCACAGGCTGAAACAGAAGATTCACACTTAAGCTAAAGACTCCATCACCTTGTTGCAAATGACAAAGATGTTATGCTAGAAGACCTCATGCTTTGAGGAAAATTCAGAGCAAACATCAGATGAGAGTGCAGAAAATTGGTACAGGCCTAATACAGCCTGTGTTGTCCTGGAGAGACTGGGGAATGAAAGCAAAGTATATATGTCTGGAGTCTGCACTGGGGCAACATTTTAATTGGGTCCCTGTAACTGTCTCAGTTGCACACAAGCTCATCAGAAAAGGCCCCTATCTTATTGCTGCCAGGATGTACACTAAAGATTTGCTGCTTCTGCTGTGAAATGTGCATTATACATGCTTTGGTAGTGGATCAACTAACCAGATGACTCCTACATTGAAGATCAAATTTAGTAACAGCTGTGAAGGAAGCAAATAACTTGGGTGACATTTTTGTTTCAAGGCAGATTTTATGTTTTGCAAATATCCAGAGAGATAGCCAGATACATTGTTGGGGAATTTTTTCTAACTGGGTAAAATTGAATCAGTTTCCCAGAAATTTAGCAAATTAAGAGAGAGAGAAAAAGTTTGCTGGAAAACCCCTTTGTTCTGATTTCCCTGTTCTGCTCTAATTGGGATACTGATCTCACTCTGGACATGAACCCCTCTCCTCCTGCTCAGAGGAAATGTTTGGCTTTCTTACCCACAGGAAAGCACAAAGTTTTGTTTCCTGGCTGGGGTGACAGGCCAGTTGCTCTTATTTGGCAGGTGAGTTTGTATTCCAGCTGGTGGAAATGGTTTGTCCAGAAGAATAGAAAATATTTTGTCTCCTTTTTTGCACTTGAGAAACTGAGTCACAGAGAAGCGAGATCATTTTCAGCAAGGCTGGGACAGAGCTGAGCTAAGAAGTCAGGAGCCCTGGGACCCAGGCCCTGTTTTATTCCTCCAGAGCTCATCGCTTCTGTGCAAGAGCTATTTACCCAGCAAAATGCCTACTCCTCTCCAGCTGACTTAGAGAATGAACAACCACCTGGAGACTGCTGGCCCTGGTAATTTGCTGCCCTCATGGACAGTCTATTCTGCTTTATGGGAGTGGATAAAAGGGTCCTTAAACCAGTGGATAAATCAATAGGATGGGAAAGGGGAAAGGCAGGAATAAAAGTAATTGGACAATCATAAGCCTGGAAATGAGACAGGCAGATTTCCCAGAGGAGCTAGTCAAGAGTAATATATATGTAAGCTTACAAAAGACTTCCTATAAGTGGAGATAACAGATGTGCTGGTGAAAATAGTCTTTGTCAGCCCAGTATAATTGGGATGTTCAATGGCTTCATGAAAACACGTTGACTCCTAATTACTGTAACACCTGCATCCCTCTGCTACCAGAAAGCTCAAAAACCTTCAAGGAGATCAAAAAGGTCTGAAAGTTTCTTGGCTCACTGGCAGCTGCTTTTGTTGGCTCTCCTGGGAAAACACACAGTGACAGCTTGGCACGGTCCCAATCAGTCCACTTAGCAATTATTCTAGCGGTTTTTTTCTCTTGGAAGCAAGCATTACACTAGCACAAGCTGGATCCCGTGAAGGCCAAACTTCTGAAACATTCTGCCCGCATATGTTCTTGCCCTTGGCAGAGAGCTTTCTGCTAAGCAGCCTCTTGTGCTTCTGGTCAACGCAGAGGATGATTCTTGCTCATTCCCCAAATATTCCGTATACTTGTTCTTTGTGCAATGGATCTATCACTCCCTTTTCATTTTCCCTCCTTGCTGCTGCAGTGGGTTTAAAATTCGTCTTGCCAGAATAGCACAATTAGAAACAGTTATTGTTACAGGCAATTCTTAGAGGGGACCCATGGCATAAATAGATTGAATTCCAAGTGCATCATTTTAGATCAGACCATCTTATCTCATTGATTTGAGCCTAATTACTGTTTACATCACAGTAGGAACTGGAGGCCCCACTGTGCTAGGTGCTGCACAGACATATAGGCCTTGTCTACACTAGAAAAGTTTTTCTGGCATAGCTATATCTGTATAGTGATACCACCAAACCTTCCTATGCTAGACACAGTTTATACCAGCATAAAAGTTCTTCTCCTGACATATACCAGTTCCACAAGAGGCATAAACTGTACTAGTAAAAGCACTTTTATACTGGTATAACTGTGTCTACACTTGGGCTTGTGCGAGCATAGTGGTGCTGGTAAAAAAAAAAAATCACCCCAGTAAATGACATAGCTATACCAGTATAAATGTTAAGTGTAGAGAAGGCCTCAGTGAAAGACACTCTTTGCCTCCAGACACCTTACAGTCTAAAAATGAGACAGAGGGAAGAAGGGAGTGTTATTATACCCATATCAGAGAGGGGGCAGAGACATCACAGTACTTCCTTAGAGTCACAGAAGAAATCGGTGGCCAAGACAGAGATGGTGCCTAGACCTGCTGAGTTCCACTTTAGTGCCTTAGCCGCAAGGCTGTCCTGCTAGTGGGTGGATGCTACAGGTGATCCTTTGTGCTGAGGAGATGAGTCTCTAGGAGGCCAGCTTAGAGGGCTTTATCTCAAGCTATAGCAGCTCATGGTCTTCGCTCTGGAAGTTCCTGGCTCAATCCCTGTGTTGCTGGCCAAGATGGTAGCCGTCCCACTCACACTCTGTGCTGGAACAAGTAGTCTCCATTGTGTTTTTCTCCGTGTATTTCATTTTACTTTTTTTATTAACCCTTCACTTGTTATATAGGTATCTGATCAACCCCCTTTTGGGACTGAGAACTCCCCAGGGGAGGGAGCTGGTCTCTTGTTTAAGATCTTCTTTCCCATTGGCTCTGTTTAAACACAGATAACCTTTCTCCTGGACTTTTGATGGATTTCTTTTTGCTCTTTCCAACATTTTCCCCTTCCCTGTTTCTTTGGAACCTGAATTTTAGCTGTCACTCATTTCTCAGTCTTTCTCAGGCTATCTGAGGTGGCTTGCTCTCCATCTCAAAGCTGACCTCAGTGCCGGCTGTACTCAGAAGCCATCTGTGACTCTAATTACTTTATCTCGACAAATGAAAATGCAGCCAGAAGCTTTCTAAGAAAGCTACAATCACTCACAGGTAAGATGAACGTCTAGCTCCTTTGGATTGTTCAGCTGTTTTCATGCCTGATGGACTGGCAGCCTCTATTATATTTTAATATATATATACAATAATAATTCATTGTGAACTGTCTAGCATGTGAAGTGCGTTGAATTTTTTTCCCATCAAAACGTAATTTTGTACAAACTGAAAAAAATATTTTTGCAAAATTTTCTACTTTTTCAGTGAAAAGCCAGAAAGTGAAAACTGATTTTTACACCAAAAATGGCTTTCAGAAAATGACATATTTTCAGTTTTTCAATTATTTTTTTCATAGGAAATTTTGATGAAAATTAAAAAAAAAATTAAAAATTCTCATAAAAATGGCATTTTTCAGCCAGTGTGTGTGTGACTACTTCCCTCTACTGAAACGGCTCAGAAAGGACTTCTCAGCTGGGTGTCCCAGGTCCCGTACTGCTGACAGTTGATGGAGACTTGCTGCTTGCCCAAGACATGAGAGCTTGTGAACGTTGGTGTTCTATCAGAACTTCCTTCATAACCACAGTGAGAAGTTTGGAAGCAACTGTAGGCTCCCAGCTGACCACAGATTTGTCATAGTGTTTATGTAGCATTGTTCACACTGAAGAACTCTGAAGTGTAACCCATGCTAACAAAGGGCCACATATGCAGCTTTACGAGTCTGTTTCAGCCTCTGTATTTCTAGAGCTGGTCTTTTAGGTCAAGCTGTAGAGATTCGTACTTTTTTCAGATCAGAGGTTCCGAGTTCAGTGCTTGCAGAAAACTAATTTCACTAACTTGTCAGGTATTACCGTTCGATCAAGACTGTGGAGTGTCTACATTTATGAATTATACCATGGGATCTTGAGGCCCAAATCAGCTGTTCAACACGATGGTCTTCTTAGGTGGATGAGCAGAAGGGGGCTGGAAGACATGAGGTTGTCATGGACAGTTACAGGTGGTCTCTTCTATCTGCACTGACATGTAGAGCTGGGCAGGAAAGGGTTTTCCTATCCAGCAAATATCTTCAAGATTTCCAAAAATTTCAACCTTTCACCATTTCTGTGGGAAAAATCAAAGTAAGGGATCCCTGGAATACCCAGCAGCCTGGTTGATAGGGCACTCCCATGCAATGTGGGGGAACCTGCGCTTCAATTGCTGCTTTGAATCAGGGAGAACAGCAATTCAAATCTGGGTCTCCCACATAAGTACCCTAACCATCAGGATGGTGGCTACTCTGGGGAGGACTCCATCTCTTTCTCCTCCCCCATCCCCACTCCAGTGTTGATCAGAAAGTTCCATCCTGGACCTGAGACAGTTCCAAACAGCAAGTGTTCTGGGGAACTTTTAGTGCACACCAGCAGGGCCTACCCAGACCAATTAATGCACAGCACGTTAGTGTGCTTTAGAAATCACACCCACATAGAATTCATTATTGCTCCCTGTAGACAAGCCCTAATTGTATCCTATGGAAGTATTCACTTATGACAAAACGGCACTTTCCAGTGAAAAAATGTTTCTTTGAAAATGTGCTGCCCAGCCATATTTGTACCCGAGCACCTCACATTCCCCCTATGCAGCAGGGCAGTGCTATCAGCTCCATTTTATAGATCATAGAAATGTAGGGCTGGAAGGGACCTCGGGAGGTCATCAAGTCCAGCCCCCTGGACCAAGTACACCTAGACCCTCCCTGACAGGTGTTTGTCCAAGCTCTTCTTAAAAACCTCCAATGACGGGGATTC
Source organism: Trachemys scripta elegans (assembly GCF_013100865.1). Lineage (NCBI taxonomy): Eukaryota > Metazoa > Chordata > Testudines > Emydidae > Trachemys > Trachemys scripta. The sequence goes on along the minus strand of NC_048311.1, from coordinate 11,392,467 downwards.
CACAACCTCCCTTGGGAATCTATTCCAGAGCTTAACTACCCCTATACTTAAAAAGGTTTCCTAGTATCTAACCCAAATCTCCCTTGCTGCAGATTAAACTTGTAACTTCTTGTCCTACCTTCCATGGGCATTGAGAACAATTTATCACCATCCTCTTTAGAACATATTTGAAGACTATCAGGTCGATTTCAGTAAAGCATTTGATAGGGTACCGCATGAGGAATTATTGGTTAAATTGGAAAAGGTGGGGATCAATATGAAAATCCAGAGGTGGATAAAGAACTGGTTAAAGGGGAGACTGCAGCGGGTCGTACTAAAAGGTGAACTGTCAGGTTGGAGGGAGGTTACCAGTGGAGTTCCTCAAGGTTCAGTTTGGGTCCGATTTTATTTAATCTATTCATTACTGATGAGACCTCATTTGGAGTACTGTGTGCAGTTCTGGTCTCCCATGTTTAAAAAGGATGAAATCAAACTGGAACGGATACAGAGACGGGCCACTAGGATGATCCGAGGAATGGAAAATCTGTCGTATGAAAGGAGACTTGAGGAGCTCGTTTTGTTTATCTTAACCAAAAGAAGGCTGAGGGGGGATATGATTGCTCTCTTTAAATATATCAGAGGGATAAATACCAGGGAGGGAGAGGAATTATTTCAGCTCAGTACTAATGTGGACACGAGAACGAATGGATATAAACTGGCCGTCGGGAAGTTTAGGCTTGAAATTAGACGAAGGTTTCTAACCATCAGAGGGGTGAAGTTTTGGAACAGCCTTCCGAGGGGAACAGTGGGGGCAAAAGACCTCTCTGGCTTTAAGATTAAGCTTGATAAGTTTATGGAGGGGATGGTTTGATGGGATAAAGTGATTTTAGTCAATAGGTTAATAACGTGCCATCGCTGGTAATTAGCAACAATGGTCAATGATGGGATATTAAAAGTTACTACAGAGAACTTTTTCCAGAGGGTCTGGCTAGAGAATCTTGCCTGCATGCTCGGGGTTCAGTTGATCGCCATATTTGGGGTCGGGAAGGAATTTTCCTCCAGGGTAGATTGGCAGAGGCCCTGGAGGTTTTTCGCCTTCCTCCGCAGCATGGGGCAGGGATCGCTTGCTGGAGGATTCTCAGCGATTTGAAGTCTTTAAATCATGATCTTGGGACTTCAACAGCTGAGTTAAGGGAGAGAATTCTTCCAGGAGTGGGTGGGTCAGCTTTTGTGGCCCACATCATGCGGGAGGTCAGACTAGATGATCATAATGGTCCCTTCTGACCTTAGAGTCTATGAGTCTATGAGGTCCCCCCTCACTCTTCTTTTCTCAAGACTCAACATGCCCAGTTTTTTTAACCTTTCCTCACAGATTGGGTTTTCTAAACCTTTTATCAGTTTTGTTGCTCTCCTCTGAACTCTCTCCAGTTTGTCCCGCATCTTTCCTAAAGTGAGGCACCCAGAACTGGACACAGAACTCCAGCTGAGGCCTCACTAGTGGCAAGTAGAGGAGGACGATCACCTCCCGTGTCTAACATATCACACTCCTGGTATCACACCCTACAATGATAACTGAGCCTTTTTCAAACTGCATCACACTCTTGTCCCATAGAGGCCCAGAGAGACATAAGTGACTTTCTCAAGGTCCCTCAGGAGGCCTGTGGCTGAGCAGGGAATTGAAGCAGGTCTCTTGAGTTCAGTCCAGCACCCTGTGCACAAGCTCACCTTTGACCCTTGTAGAAGCTGTTGCTGACAGATAAAAGTGATTTGCCTCTTATCTCTGAGTCCTTGGGTAATCTCCACCCACACACCCCTCATGGGATCTCTATAGTGCCCTGATACTGAACTTGCCTGGATCCAGTCCCTGCCAGTGTATTTAGGCACTTCAGCTGGTAAGGCTCTATGGGTCCTAAACCTGGTGGACCCCAGTACCACTCCCCAATGTCTTCCAACGCCATGCTCCTGCCGGGGCCCCAGATACCCCCCAACTGCCCTGTGCCCCCCTCAACTGCTCTCCTAGCTGCCATAGTGTCTCCCACTCTGGTTCCTCACTGCCAGGGCCGGCTCTAGGCACCAGCCCTCCAAGCATGTGGTTGGGTCGGCACCTGGAGGGGGGCGGCGCTCACCGGGGAGAGCGGGGCCGTGGCCGGGCTCGCCGCCCTCCTCCCGGCACTCCGGCCGGTCGGTGAGAGCAGGGCCGAGGCTGGGCTCTCCGCCCTCTTCCCGGCGCTCCGGCCAGTCGGGAGTAGCGGGGCCGCGGCAGGGCTCTCCGCCCTCCTCCCGGCGCTCTGGCCGCCAGGGAGAGTGGAGCCGCAGCGGGCTCGATGCCCTCCCACAGCGCTCCGGCCGGCCGGGGAGAGCGGGGCCCCAGCCAGGCTCTCCGCCCTCCTCCCGGTGCTCCAGCCAGTCGGGGAGAGCGGGGACCCGGCCGGGCTCTCCGCCCTCCTCCCGGTGCTCCGGCTGGTCGGGGAGAGCGGGGCCCCGGTCAGGGAGAGCAGGGCCCCGGCCGGGCTTGCTGCCCTCCCCGCGGCGCTCCAGCCAGCCGGGGAGAGCGGGGCTGCAGCCGGGCTCAGCGCCCTCCCCTGCCGCGCTCCTCGCCGGGGGGCTGGGGGCGGCAAAAAAGCCAGAGCCAGCCCTGCTCACTGCTCAGCTGGTGCATCACTCTGGAACACAGAACAAGCAATGTCCACTTGGGATTTCTGTGAAATCGAAGAGGTCTTGAATCAGGGGATCCAGACGTCAGATTAAGGGCAGTGACCGGTGACTCCCAAGGTTACATAGCCCCCCTTTCTATCGCCCTGTTGGGTACAATCAGCTACTGGAGCAGGGCAAACCCACCCCCAGTGTAACTCTGTTAAGTTAGGGATGAATGTAACTCTGCTGAATCATAAGCCCTCAATGCTTCACTCTCTATTGGCAGCTAAATCTTTGCTCGGTGTGCAGCTGGATGTTGCTAAGAAGATGTCAGTCTTGGCGCCTGATAAGTTGCAACAGGATACATCCACATCCACCCCAAACTGGAGCTGGTTGGAAATTTTTTGCCAAAACATTTTTCATCAGAATGTGCCTATTTGTCAAAAGTTTTGTAATTGTTGAAACATCTCATTTCAACATTTTCAAACAGAACATTTCCATTTTTTCAATTCAAAACTACTTTTCGTTTTGAAATGTAATATAACAAGAATTAAGAAGGTCAAAATAGAAATGAAACACTTCTATTGTTCTGAACTGAATTATTTCCCAGATTGTTGGTTGGTGACAATTATAGAGCTTTTGACTGTTGCCCTGATTTGGTGGAGGAAAATTTGTTGAAATCTTGAAAATTTTCCCAGGGTGGGAAAAATACATTTTCTGCCCAGTTCAACCCCAAACCTGAAAATCATAGAAATAAAATACTAAAGGATATTCCTTTCTAGCTTAATTTTGTCCACAAGACTGCCAGGAGAGCTGGTCAAAATTCAGAATCTCCACTCTATTGCAGATATTTCAGATATTTCAAATTTCCTTTCATCCCCTATTAGATGAAACATCAAAATTTTGAGATTTCACACAAAATTTTGTTTAGGAAATATCAAAATGACCTTATCAAAGCATTTCTATTCTATTCTATATTAAAGTTGAAACAAAGCACTTTAACCTTATCAAGATGAAATGTTTGATAATTTTTCTTTGAAAATATCAATGAACTCAATGAGTCCCTGCAAGGCATTTCAGTTTTGTCAAATCTGCATTTTCCAATGGATAATTGTTCTGTAGCAAAATTTTCAGCCAGCTCTGCTGTGAGTATTCCATAGCAACACTCCAAAAGGCTTCCATTTCCATCTTTAGGGATTTGGGGGGGCTTGTTCTATGTCCTGTGTTATGCAGGAGGTCAGGTGAGGTGATCACAGTGGTCTTGGAATAGGTGAATCTATGAAAAATGAATCTCACAGATACCCAAATGCAATACAATAATACAGTGTGGCTTAATTTTACGGGAGGGTGGTCCCGCTCTTCCTGGCCGGCCGGAGCGCCGGGGGGAGGGCGGCGAGCCCGGCCGTGGCCCTGCTCTCCCCAGCGGCTGGAGCACCGGGGGAGGGCGGTGAGCCCGGCCGCGGCCCCGCTCTCCCTGGTGAGCGCTGCCCCCCTCCAGGTGCCACCCCAAGCACATGCTTGGAGGGCTGGTGCCTGGAGCCGGCCCTGGCTTAGATCAAAGTCTATTTCATTAGCATTTTATCTGGCATCTACATTTGGGACCCAAAGAGTATGTGCTCATAGTAACACACACAATCCATGAATGCTTCTGCAGTGGTGCCGCTTTCATGTATATTTTATTGATTGTAAGATGTCATTTAAAAATTGAACACCACTGCTTTCCGTCCTGCATCCCACTTGGGATGGTTATGCTTGTTCCTAGGAATACAGGCTCATTTGCCTCTGGGCACTTTAGAAAACATTCTACACTATTTCCTAACTATTTTTTTGGCAGTTGCTGGATTCCTTGTCTCTGTTTCATCACCATATCTTGTGTTAGTCCTTTAAATTAGTCTTGCTGGTTTCTTAACATAAAGTTGCAATGAATAGTTATCTTTAATTGCAACGTATGGCAGGTAAAATGAGTCATTGTGCTAGATTTGCACAGTGACAAAGAATAGGATTTTATGCTTCCATTTGGAGCAGGCAAGACCAAAGAAAATGGTGAGAAGCAAATTATTTTGGGAAAGACTATTAAATCATTTCCATTCAATTAGCATGGGAGGACTGTATTGCAAAGGAAGGACCCATCTTAGAGGATCTCTGCAATATTATTCAGCTGAGATGGGCACTGGGACAATTTTGGTACGTGCCCGAGAAAGCATCTCAAAGCATCTCAGAGGCAGAGTTCATGCTAATGAGATTTTTCATTCAGCAAGGACAAAGTCAGCTGTGCTTTCTGAAGGACCACATTTTATGAGATGGCAATAAATATAGGTAGAAACTGAATTACTTGAACTAGTAGATCACCAACCAACTATCGACCCCAGCTGGTGCAATTAACAGCTCGCCAGACACCTGCCCCATCTGAAGCAATTGGCAGATCCCTCGTCAGATATCAGTCCCACTCTGCAGAACGCTTAGAGCACCAGCTGTTTGGCAAAACACACATCCCCTCTCTTCTCTAGTAATATTCTCAGCAAGGCACCTTCTATAGGACATATAAGTGGTTTTCAGACCAAACCCCAGTACTGGCGATCAAGTGCTGGCACTCACCATCTATATCAAGCTTGTTTTCCGGATGAGGCAGAAGACAGGTGCAGTGTTCCTAGATCTTACTGCTGCATATGACATGATCTGGCATGCAGGCCAACTGTACAGACTGTCACTGGTCCTACCAAAGTGGGTGGTCACTGTTGTGGAACTATTGCTGAGAGGCCGCCGCTTCCAAGTTCAGTTGGACAAAAACCTTGTTCCTGGAGGTCCCAGAACAATGGGCTATCTCAGGGCTAGGGTCTAGCACCAACATGTTTCCACCTCTTCACAAATGGCCTTCCCAACACCATGGCCAGGTGTTTTATCTAGATGGACGACATCCAGCTGTCAGTGCAGGACCAGGATTTCAGTCACCTAGAAGAAATCCTGAATGCTGACATGAGAGAGATGGCTGCTATTGTAAACGATGGAGACTTAAACCTAGGACTAAAAAAACAGTTTCCCACTGCCTCCATCTATACTATACAATGGTCAACAAACAATTCAACGTATGGCTGGACATAAGGTGTTTGACTGCATCGTACCTTGACTTCCAAGAAATGTTTTACCAAGACCTTGCTGAAAATAAAGATAAGACACAACCTGATCAGTGAACCAGCTGGTTCTACCTGGGGAGCTAATGTGCAGGCACCGAGAAGTTCTGGGCTTGCCTTGTGCTATTCCGAGGCAGAGCATTGGTTCCCGGCGCGACTCTGCTCTTCTCCCACAGGATTAGTAGACACTCAGCTGAATGAAACCGTGCGTGGAATAACAGGTACCATGAGACCAGCTAACCTGGCCTGGCTGCCAGACCTGTCCAATATCGCCCCTTCTGACATCAGGAGACGAGTCATCTTGCAGACTCTGCCTTTAAGGTGCAAGAAATGCCATATGTACCCCTGTTTAAAGATGTGTTTTATCCACCACCCAAGCCCCCGGTTTGTACGGTTCCCTTAAGGAACCCTGACATCTCCTCCAGCTGGCACACCGGGTGGCAAGAACAAGCTTCAAACATAGCCAGTGCCTATCTCAGGGCAGATCTGATTGTTAAGGCATTCTGGCTTGCTGGGGAACTCACAGGGAACTGTGCAGCCTGGAAAAAAAACAGTCAGGAGGGAGGGGACAGCTGGGGAGCTGGGAGCCTAGCGTGGACCACAGAGGGGATTATAGCACTGTGAGAGTAGGCTCCTAATGCACTTGGATGCTTTTGAAAATGTTACTCCTTATTGCAGAGGGCAAATCCAGGTTTCTGGGACAAGTGCTAGGGACATATATAGCAGGAGGCATGGCAGGCCAGCAAGGCTCTAACACATCCTCCATGCAGAGGGGGAGGCGGGAAGAGCTGCCTAGAGATAAGCTCTGCACCCTGCAGGGGCTGGAAACCCCTTGCACTGCCCCTCCTTTGGGCAGCACTGCAACACGGATTCTGCCTCCAGGGGATCCTCAGCTAACACAGAGGAAAGGTTGGGCTTGCCTCTGAAAACTCCATGTGGTTTAAGATCTTAAGCTGCTTTGCTGATTTAAGAGGGTTCAGTCTCTTGAGACACTTTAAAGACCTGAGGCTAGAATCCAGAAGAGCCCAGGTCTGCGTAAGGCCCCAAAGCCGTTTAAAGCAGCAGAGCCCTGGGAGCTCTACCATTAGGGTTGGCAGGTGTCTGGTTTTTGACCGGAACATCCAGTTGAAAAGGGTCCCAGGCGGCTCCGCATCGCTGACCCGGCCATTAAAAGTCAATTTGGCCTGGGTCTCGCAGACTCCCTACCTGGCTCTTCGTGGCTCCCCAGAAACGTCGACATGTCCCTGTGGCCTCTAGGCAGAGCACTGGCACCACAACTCCCATTGGCCGGGAACCATGGCCAATGAGAGCTGCGGGGGTGGCGCCTGTGGGCAGAGGCAGCGTGCAGAGCCGCCTGGGCATGCCTCCATCTAGGAGCGAGGGACATGACAGCAGCTTCCTGGGAGCCTCCGGAGGTAAGCGCCACCTGGAGCGTGCACCCCGTATCCCCACCCACACCCCAACCCCCTGCCTCAGTCCTGAGCCCCCTCCCGCACCCAGACTCCCTCCTGGAGCCTGCACCCTGCAACCATCCTGTGCCCCAACCCCCTTCCCCAGCTTGGAACTTCCTCCTGCACTCAGAACCCCTCGGCCCCAGTCAAGAGCCCCCTCCTGCACCTCAAATCCCTCATCCCCAGTCCCACCCTAGAGCCCGCACCCCCAGATGGAGCCCTCACCTCCCCCCACACTCCATCCCCATGCCCCATCCCGGAGCTCCCTCCCACACCCTGAACCCCTTATTTCTGGCCCCACCCTGGAGCCCGCACCCTCAGCCAAAAGCTCATACCCCCTCCCACACCCCAACACCCTGCCTCAGCCCAGAGCCCCCTCCCACACTCCAAACCCCTCATCCCCAGCCTGGAGTCCCCTCTTGCACCCCAAACCCCTCATCCCTGGCCCACCCCAGAGCCTGCACCCACAGTCGGACCCCTCACCCCCTTCCACACCCCAGTTCCCTTTCCCAGCCCTCCCACACCTGAACATCCCATTTCTAGCCCCACTCAGGAGCCGGCACCCCAACCTCCTGCCCCAGCCTGGTGAAAATGAGTGAGTAAGTGAGGGTGAGGGAGAGCAACTGACAGTGGGGGGGGGGGTGAAGTGAGCGGGGGCAGGGCCTCAGGGAAGGAGTGGGGCAGGGGTGTTAGGGCTGCCAACTTTCTAACCACACAAAACCGATCTACCATGCGTGCAGTCCAGGGAAGATCTCAGGGCAGGTTTCCCCAGAGCCCTGCAGCTGGAGGGTTGTGGGTGGGACGGGGCTGGTGCAATGGGGTTGTGTATTGCATGGATCACCTCGGCAGGTCTGCTTCTCCCCCTCCTCCTCACCCCACACATACCCATCTTTCTGGTTTGTGGCTCAGGCTTCAGATGGGTTAATTCCTTTTCAAATCTATTGCAGTGCTCTGAATGTTATTTTCTGGTTGGATTCATCCTGTTAGGTTATTGGCTGTCTATGGCACCTGCATCATTTATAAGGTTCCCTAATGCCTGGCTGGGAGAATGGGAGGGGATATAAATGATGTGCCTTAAAGCTTATGCCAACCTCCATTTGGGAGCTTTCCGATTAGCTAGAATTCAGGATCGCTAGCCAGAGCCTTGTTCCTAATGATTAGAATTGTGATGTGCAGAGCCGCGGGCGGGAGCGGGTGGTGTATAACCCCAGGGTCAGGGCAGGGCAGCCATTACTCTGCTCACGCCCCTGTGAAATGAGCTGAGGCCCCTCAAGATGAGAACTTGTTTTTTCTCTTGAACGACACCTCAAAGTCAGAACAGGCCAACAGCTCCACGGCAACCAATGGCTGCCTTCTCTGGAATGGAGGCCAATGGCTCCCTGACCCACCAGCTGGCACGGGCGAATTCTAGGAAGTTCCTGCATGCACCATTTCCTTTCTTAATGTAGAGACTTTAACTTAAATCAGGATGATTCATGGCTGAATAGCTTTAATTCTTATTACAAATGATTGGGTTTATGGTCAGATTAGAGCATATTTCTCTAAGGCTACATGGGCCTTATTCCAGTGTGGATCATTCCTTCAGCCCGGCAAGAAGTAAGCTGATAAGGAGCCTTTCTAGCCTAAAGCTGGCCAGGAGCCTCTTGTTCCATGGCTGCACTGTCCGTGCTGACTGACAAATTGGCAGGCTCACACAGGGGCTTGCATTTGCATATGAAAGGAGCATGTGAGCTAGAGTCGCACTGGCCTGCTGTGCGCAGGTTCAGCACCCCTAGTTATGTTGCAGGAATGTCTGTGATTGAGGGACATGGGAGCTATTTTACACGGGAGTCAGAACTTGGCACAATGTACATTTTTCTCTGCCCCACCCAAATGCCAGCATTGGACCAATCTAGGTACCCGCTAGTCTCCTAGACCTGGCCCCACATAGCTTATAGCTCCATTACACACCCTCTGTGTGTGAGCATAAGGAAATCGGTGTCAGTGGAAACAAAAGTAATGCCCATGCTGTAGGATCGGATGGGAAGGGTGCAGCACAGGAACATAGTAATTGCCAGACTGCATCAGAGCCCAAGTCTGTCTAGCCCAGTATCCTGTCCCTAGTGGCCAGTGCAAGATGCCCCAGAGGGAGCTGGAAGAACCCCACCATAGCACATGTGGGATAATCTGCTTCTCACATTAGGTCTCCTCCTTGTCGCTAATCGTTAGAGAGCCGCTCAAGCCCTGAAACACAAGTTTTTATGGCCCTTCCAAAATGTTTGCTGTCATTCATTTTGACAACTCTGGATATTCTTGGCAGCCATAAAAATGTCCAATCCCTTTTTCAACCTTGCTAAGTTCTTGGTCTCAATTACTTCCTGAGGCAGTGAGTTGCACAGCCCAGTTGCACATTGTGTGAAAAAGGATTTCCTTCAATCCGTTTTGAGTTTGCCCCCTTTTGATTTCATTGAGTGTCCCCTTGTTCTTGTGTTGTGAGACAGGGAGACCAGAACTTCCTGGTCTACTGTCTCTAGAACATCCATTCTGTTATATGCTTGAGTCATGTCTCCTCTTAGTCATTGCCTTTCTAAAGTAACAATCCCAGTCTTCTCAGTCTATCTTCAGAGGAGAGTTGTTTTAAGGCCCTTGATCATTCTTGTTGTCCTTCTCTGAACCCCCCTAGTTCTGCAATATCCTTTTTGCAATGGGGTGACCAGCACTGCACACAGTGGCAGCATTTATATCTATCTAGTAACAGGGTGGCTTGTCCTTAAGAGCTGGAGGGCCTAGGGCCAGCCAGTCCTGACTACAAAGGAGCCACCACGCATGGGTTGGATGAGCTGGTTCCACTAGCAGAGCAGGAGGACGCTGCAGTGAAGGCCTCAGGTAAAGTGAGAACACCAACCAAGCTGCTTTCCTGTAACCCCTTGTCTCAATCAACTTTAGCATTTCACATACAAGTTGTCCTTCTTTGAATCTTGCACGGGGCGGGGAGGGGGGGCGTAGAGGCTGTGGCTTCCTTACCTCTCCCTGTTCCCTTCCTGGGCTCCATGCAGCATCATTTCATGCCTCTAGGAGCTTGTTTTTAGTCCACCACTAAGTGCGGTGCTTTGGCACTGTGTGGCACACCCAGCGCTCTCTGGCCATGCAGCTGACGTTACCAGCCTGCTCCAGCGTAAGGGGGTGCTCTAGTGGCTCTTTCATCCCGTGTCACCTCACCTGCTAGTGCTGCATGGGAAAGGGATGAGGGGTGAGGAAAGGTGTGACAGAGATGCCCCTGGACTCCACCTATCCTCAGCTGCCATTTCAGCTCCCTGTGGCCTTTTCAGCCTGGTGTAAGCCTCGGGCTGCTATAACACAGCACAGGGAGTACACAAAAGCAGCAGCTGGACTGGTTGCACAGTGAGGAGCTTTACGTCTCCTTGTCACACACACTCCGGCCTAGTGCTCTGGGCAGAAGGCTCGGCTGCTCTGTCTGCACTGGTCTGGAGTAAGGGTGAAGAGCACATACGCTGATGAAAAATGCAGGAGCCACTGGACTGGGAGGGGTTACAAACACCTCTCAGCATAGGGAAACAGTGCAAAGGAATCTGGCAAGTTATGATCATGGGCAGAAAGTATCAGCTATCCAACGTACAACTCTGTACCTATCCCAGGTCCTGCTAGTGCCCCCATTACAACCCTAGTGTATCCATCCTGCCAACGCCCCGGGGGCAGGGCAGGGCTTTTGTCCCCATTGTACAGATGGGAATCAAGGTCCAGGGAGAGTAAATGATTTGTCCAAGGTCACACAGGGAGTCTGTGGCAGAGCAAGCAACTGACTGCAGACTCATTGCTGGGCCAGCCTTCCCCTCCCAATCACCCTGGGGAACAGAAACTCCAAAAGAGAACGGGCTGCCAGTTAGTCTGAATCTACTGTACAATGCAAAATCCCAACGGTTCGTTACAAGTGACAGTCATCCTCCATAATACTCTGGTGAGCCTGTACCTGGGATTGCTGCATTCACATTGGGGCAGCTCATCATCAGAAAATGGAGACACAGGTGGCGTTCAGAGAAGAGCCAAGAAAGTGACTCAGGAGCTGGAGGGTCTGGTCTGGGGACTCAGGGAGAGTCTGAAAACCAAACGCGTAAAGGTTTGCGAAGTGCTTATGAAGGGGAGCATAAAAACCATCCACAAGTGCCTGAATGGATGACCACACCCAAGGAGGGAGAGAAGATGCTTCTCCTGCTAAAAGGGGTGTAACTCAGAGCATTAGGGTGAAGAAATTCAGCAAAGGTAAGGAGACAGGGACACCTAGAAGAATCTCCCCCTAGGGAAATGGCAGCAGCCCATAGAAATATTTCAAAATTCAATCAGGCAAGGAACTAGAACCAAGGCTGTAGGGAACAATCCTGCACTGGCAAGGGGGGCTGCTGGATATGCAACGTCTCTGATTTACAAGTGTACAAAAGTCACCGGTGCTAAATCTCTACTCATGCTGTAAGGGAAAGCGCCTAGAGCGGAGAGGGGATGGGGGAAGGGAGCGTTTGGACCAGTGACCAGTCAGGCACTGGCATAGTGGGAAGTAGAGCTGGGCGAAATTTTTCAGACTAATATTTTATTTGCTGAAAAATGCTGTTTCGATCGACCTGAAACTGTTGGTGAATTTCACCTGGTTAGTTTTGGCCGGGAAAAGCTCTTTTTCAGGGGGTGGGGGGAGAGACCTGCTCCTTGTAAGTTTTGGCCCACTGGTCAGGGTACTGGCTTGGGATGTAGAAGACCCATATTTGAATCCCTGCTCTGGAGCAGAGACTTGAACTTTGAGCTCCACCTCTAAAGGAAGTGCTCTGCCTAACAGGCTATTCTGGGGCAGGCGGGCCCCTCTCGATCTCTCCTGTGGAAACTGTTCCACTTTGCATAAATACTTAACTACTCATTGGGGTAGAGGAAGAGTGAACAGCTGCAAAGCCTGGTGATTAAGACACTCACTTGGGCGGTTAGAGATGTGGTTCAAATCTTTTTTCTGCCTGATTCACAGGAGATTTGTGAATCCACATCTCCTACCTCCCAGTTACAGCACCACTCAGAGAGCACTGACGGGAACCCGCTGTTGTGTGTTCACACTGTCAGCTGCCTGCACAATAGCATGTTCACACTTGTGGCACTTGCAGCACTATTCGGAACGGTGCACTCTGGGCAGCTGTCTCACAGAGCACCTCTTTCTCTTCTGCTGCTAAGAGTTGTGGGAAGGTGGAGGTGGTTGCAGGGCATCCTGGGTCCTGTCCCAATACCCCCTGATGCATTGCTTCGCATCCCAGCAATCCCTGTGCTTCCGTCATCATTTGGTGCCATCTTTCAACGGTTTGTGTACTGCGCGCCCTGCCTCTTTGGGCTGCAGGAATGGATCCCGAACTGCTGATCAGTATGCTGCTTGCTCTGACCAACACGTCATGAATGGCAGTGGAGTTATTCCTTAAACTACAAAGGCAAGAGGAGTTCGACGTTGATCTCGCCGCGCGTAGTAGCTACGAGACAAGTTTGCTTGTGGCATTCATGGAGGTGCTGCCCACAGTGGAACACTGCTTTTGGGCTCGGGAAACAAGCACTGAGTGGTGGGATCACATCATCATGCATGTCTGGGACGACTAGCAGTGGCTGCAGAACTTTCGGATGAGGAAAGCCATATTCATGGGACTGTGTGATGAGCTTGCCCCAGCCCTGCGACACAAGGACATGAGAATGAGAGCTGCCCTGTCATTGGAGACGCACGTGGTGATTGCACAGTGGAAGTTGACTACTCCAAACTGCTACCGATTGGTCACTAATCAGTTCAGAGTGGGAAAGTCAACCGTTGGACTCGTGTTGACGCAAGTGTGCAGGGCCATTAATCGCATCCTGCTCCGAAAAACCTTGACTCTGGGCAACATGCATGACATTGTAGATGGCTTTGCACAAATGGGCTTCCCTAACTGGGGAGGGGCGATAGATGTCCTGTGATGGCCTCTACTATGATTAAGCGAAGCATGCATGGACATGTGACTTGCCCATGTGACTCCAAACACCATCTTGTTACCTGTAATTTTCCACAGTGAGAACAATGGGATTCCCTTTACTTGGCAGAAGTGGAAACAGCTTCATTTTACCTCTTTCCTGCTCAAATCTCTGGACTAATGGGAGCATTCTAACCACGGGACTGAGGAACTTCCAATGATTTAGAAGCAACCAGAGACTTAACAAGCCAGCAGTTTATTCCATCACTGCTACAAGCCTGAACCAAGAACTTTGCAATTACTGTATGTATTTGATTCCTTTAACCAATTTTAACTCTCACCTTTCTTTCCTTTTATAAATAAATCTTTAGCTTTTAGATACTAAAGGATTGGCAGCTGCATGATTATTGGGTAAGATCTGAGTTATATATTGACCTGGGTATGTGGCTGGTCCTTTGGGATCAGAAGAACCCTTTTGTTTGATGAAATTGTTTTTAAATAACCACTCATCATTAAGTCCTGTGTCTGGGTGTTGAATCCAGGCCTGGAATACCTAAGAAGGTTGCATTTCTGACTTCTTGTTAACCACTTTGGTGAGACAGAAGTTTATTTTTGTTGCTGGTTTGATATATTTCATGGAAGAATAACCACCAGTTTTGGGGTATGTCTGCCCTTTTTCCCAGCAGCTTGTCCTGAATTTGATATTCTCAGTTGTGACTCAGGGAGCCACAGTGACAGTAGGTGCTTTTGATGATCACAGTAGGCTCCTATCTGCATCTTTGGGCACCTAAATACCTTTAAAAATCTGGTCCCTAGTCCCCAGTTTTAACCACACGATCCATGCATTGTAAGAGGATCTCCTGCATCAGTGTCTCAAGGATTTTGGGCAGATGCCATTAGTAATGGGTTGAGATAGTGAAACACTTGAACTTCAGCAAAACAACAAGTACTGTCTAGAACAGAGTTCTGAAGAAGGCATAATAATTGTGTGGTACAACAACAGCTGCAGAATCTGAGATTATTATAATCAAATTATATGCAAAATGCATGCTTAGTCATTACTCATTATTAATTAATCTAGCTATCTGATGATTTCAGAAGTGTGTCTGAACTGCCTCTGCTGCAGCTGTTGGGTTTGGCTGATCTAGTGTTCTGTAGTTAAAAGTTAGAAATGTTTTTGAAATGTACAAAATATTTATCTTGCATGGATGAATATGCTGTTTATTTTACTCCTCCGGCAGCAATTCATTAACAACATGATAGGCTCAGGAAAGGTTCTGCATTAAAATTCCTGCACCAGAACTGCATATTCTGGTTGATTTTACAAAATAGACAGTGAGTGTCCATTTATGATCAGAAACGAGATTAATAAACAGTTTCCATCAGGAAAAAAAAACTTCTGTGCCCAAGTAAAAACTCTGGGTGACTGGTTTCAAAGGGGTAGCTATGTTAGTCTGTATCAGCAAAAACAACAAGGAGTTCTTGTGTCATCTTAGAGACTAACAAATGTATTTGGGCATGAGCTTTTGTGGGGATTATAGCCTACGAAAGTTTATGTCCAAATAAATGTGTTAGTCTCTACGTGCCACAAGGACTCCTCGTTGTTTTTCCTGGTTGACTGTCACCTACATTAACAGAGTGGGACTATTTGTCTCTCTCTAGTGGCTAAACCATGTAAAAATTGGCCAAAAGCTAATGGATCTGGTCCTTCAGCTAAATAATAGATTCATTTTTTTCAGATAAGAGCGGTACCACATTCAGTCCTGCAGACAACTTTACCGTTACATTAGTATTGTGCTATGGCAGCTTTCTAGCTATGATATTTAGAAGTATATCCCACCATGCTACCAGGGCAGTAAGCATCTCTAAGTAGATTGCAAATAAAATGAAACAATGATGCATTTGATCAACAAGCATCCATGAATGGGATATGCGTGGGAGCTGGATCCTGCATGTGTAGGACCTGCAGGAGGCTAGTGGCAGTTCTTTGAAGCAAGATCACGTCTGAAAAAGTAAGAATTGAGCCTGTGTGGCAATGCTTGGTTACGGGAACAGAGCCTTGGTGTGGGGAGGGGGTTCAACAGGGGATTTTGGCTTCAGCCCCTCTCTAAAACCAGTGCAATTTAAAATGCAGTTCTTGTCTGAGCAGTGATTCTGTAGATCTGCCTGTGGCATTCCATGTTCATTGCTTGTCAGAGACTCTATTAAATGCATTCAGTTTACCAGTAAAGAAGTCATCTTTTCTCACTGCCAGCCCTGCAAACTCAGTGGGGATCTGAGGTTTTGTCTACATGGAGGAAATTCACCATAGCAGAGCTATTCTAAAATAACTATTCTGTTATGTTAAATTCCAGTATAACAGAGCTATTCTGGAATAGCAGTCCCATGTGGACACTATTCCGAAATAAAAGTGATTTTATTCTGGAATAATTATGCCGCTTTCGAAGCAACATACATATTCAGGAATAAAATCACATATTTCAGAATAGAGTGTCCACCTTCGGGACTTGTTCCAGAATAGTTATAGTGTAATAGTTATTCCAGAACAGCTATATCACTCAATTTCTCCGTATACACAAGCCCTGGGATTCAAGCTGGGCTCTTCCCTTCACATACATCTGCAACTCCAGAAATTCTGCAGATGGAATTTAATTAATAATTCCCTTGATAATGCCTGAGCCAGAACAGAATCTGGCTACGTTCCTCCCGTGAGGATGGTCTCTGCAGGGCTAACAGGAGAAAAACATATGCTTCTCCCCAGAGCTAGCAGATGTGACTCTGAAAATGCACTGGAAGCAGCGCTGCTGATTAAGAAGATGCCAGGACTGTATCCTTTTCTCCTTGCCCAACACAGGACCAAATTGGGGCTGCATTTGCCCAGATACCTAAGAGGTGACTGGGAGCTTAATAGATTAACAGATGTTATTGCAGTGTAGACACCCTAGGTGACCATAAAAGACCCACAGCCCGGCCACGGCTGGCCCAGATCAGCTGACTCGGGCTCGCAGGGCTTGGGCTGCAAGGCTATAAAATTGCAGTGTAGACATTCAGGCTCGTTCTGGAGCCTGGGCTCAGAGACCCCATGTGGGGGCGGGGGGTCTAAGCCTGGTGCATGTATACACGAGGCAGCCGGAGCTTGGCTCCCAGTTGTCTGCTGGGTAGAGGGGGTAGCATGGCTTGGCTATGCTGATTGGGATGGGACAGTGGCCATGACCCCAGTGCGCATGCTCTGGGATTTCTGGGCTGGTAATGTCCTAAAGGTGCAGCAAGGGATACTGATAACCAGGCCACACAGCCCTGGGGCTGGGCAGGCCTTCCACCCTCGCAGACATAGCGCCTCAAGGCTCCATCCCTCCAGCACCAACTTCCCTCATGCGGTGCAAGGGAAACCAGCAGCAACTGAGAATGACTTTACCCGTCCTACCCTCTCAACACAATGAGCTGATGCCATCTATGGAGCAGGGAGCTGGAGGGCAGCATCTAGGCATGTTACATTTTTTGGATCAGTAGATTATTGGATGATAAATGCAATTTTGGTCGACCTGAATCTACCAGCAAATTTGGCAAGGATAACTTTGGCCGTTAACAAACCGGCCAGGGGAGGAGAATGAGGCGGTGGTGCTAACACCCCATCCTTATGACGTTAGCCCCATGGTTAGGACACTCCACTGGGATGGGTCACGCCCCCATTTGAATCCCTGCTCTGCTATAGATGCAAAATGGGTTTTTTTGATTCACTGGAAATTCCCAAAAATGTCAGATTTGGTTTGATCCAAACCAAGTTTTTCCCCAAATTTTCTGAAGCAAAAAAAAAATCAATTATTCACCCAGCTCTAGTGGCATCTTCACTTCCAGAAGGGCTACAGGCTGCCCTCCTTGTTAACTATTTCATCAGCTGGGCAGTTGTTCTGCAAGACTTAGTCTAGAGAGGTTTCCTTGTCCCTTTGCATCTAGGGAGGGGTCAGTTATTTCCAAGCTTTGATTCCATCTGCAGTGCAGATCTTAGCAAGGTGCGTTATCACAGGGAAGGGCAGACAGGCAAGGAGACCTGTGACTAATTAATGAGTGAACTCACCAGTAACCTTCCATCCTAAATAGCCTCCAAGGTTCGCCCGAGTCGCTTACATCCCAGAGTCAGCATAGGCATACGGTCCCCTCCCTTTGAAACAGCATTAAGAGTCAGCACCTCTTTATGATGCACAATTCAAATCACTTCCTCAGTCCCCAGTGGATATTCTCTGATTATGCTTCTTCCTCCGTCTCTGCTTTTGCAGATGTGCCATTGTTGCAGAAGCACCAAGGGAGCTTTACAGCTTCAACGATTTGTCTCTGCATTCATCAAAATGGTTTGGGTGCAGATGCTGATGAGAGTCTGGAAGGTGTCTAGGCAGGGGAGTCCAGCAGCAGCCAAGCCCCCTAAGACCAGCCTTACAACAGGATTCGGACCTTGACAGGCTGCTGGAACCTCGGAAGGGGATCTCCAGGAGCTGGGGAGCTCCCTCCCTCCCAGCAGCTCTGCAACAACAGGTGGCTGTATTTTAAAGAAGTCTTATTGAGATTGCAGGTACAAACCAGCCCGATGTGCAGAAAGAATAGCAAATATGGCAGGCGACCAGCTTGGCTTAACAGAGACATCTCTGGTGAGCTTAAACACAAAAAGGAAGCTTACCAGAAGTGGAAACTTGGACAGATGTCTAGGGAGGAGTATAAAAATATTGCTCGAGCATGCAGGGGTGTAATCAGGAAGGCAACGCACAGTTGGAGTTGCAGCTAGCAAGGGATGTGAAGGGTAACAAGAAGGGTTTCTATAGGTATGTTAGCAACAAGAAGAAGGTCCAGGGAAGTGTGGGATCCTTACAGAATAGGGGAGACAATCTAGTGACAGATGATGTGGAAAAAGCTGAACTACTCAGTGCTTTTTTTGCCTCGGTCTACAAAGGCAAGGTCAGCTCCCAGACTGCTGCACTGGGCAGCACAGTATGGGGAGGAAGTGAACAGCCCTAAGTTGTGAAAGAACAGGTTAAGGACTATTTAGAAAAGGTGGACATGCACAAGTTCATGAGCCCAGATGCAATGCATCCAAGGGTGCCGAGGGAGTTGGCTGATGTGATTGCAGAGTCATTGGCCATTATCTTTGAAAACTTGAGGTAATCGGGGGAGGTCCCAGATGATTGGAAAAAGGCAAATATAGTGCCCATCTTTAAAAAATGGAGGAAGGAGAACCTGGGGAACTACAGACTGGTCAGCCTCACCTCAGTCCCTGGAAAAATCATGAAGCAAGTCCTCAAGGAATCCATTTTGAAGCACTTGGAGCAGAGGAAGATGATCAGGAATAGTCAACATGGAATCACTAAGGGCATGTCATGCCTGACAACCCTGATTGCCATCTATGATGAGATAACTGGCTCTGTGGATATGGGGAAGGCAGTGGATGTGATATACCTTCACTTTAGCAAAGCTTTTGATACGGTCTCCCACAGTATTCTTGCCAGCAAGTTAAAGAAGTATGAATTGGATGAATGGACTATAAGGTGGATCGAAAGCTGGCTAGATTGTCAGACTCAAATGCAATTAAACAGCCCTACCAAGAAGTGATCCGAGCTGAGACATCAGTACCCCTTGCCCCTGACTAGCCAGGACAAGGCTGCCTTTTGGCTCACCTGCCTATAGACCATAGCTATCCCCACACAAG
Source organism: Trachemys scripta elegans (assembly GCF_013100865.1). Lineage (NCBI taxonomy): Eukaryota > Metazoa > Chordata > Testudines > Emydidae > Trachemys > Trachemys scripta. The sequence goes on along the minus strand of NC_048311.1, from coordinate 11,373,632 downwards.
GCTCAGCTGTGGTAGCACAGCAGGTGTCCACGCAGCACAGCATACAGAGGGATAAAACTATGGTAGTGGAGGCTCCATGTTTCAGCTAGTTAGTGTTTTCTGAAGAAACGGGTTAATTAGTGCAAAAGCGATTGCTGAAGTTAAAGCCAAGTACTGAATAAGCTCGCTGAGAGGCTAACACCTGGGAAGCCCCCGGAGCTGGTTTCCTGGTATGACAGCCATTTGTACAAAGAGTGAGTCTACTCGGCACTCAGGAGAGGTGATTGCAGCTCATGGAGGTTTACCAAGAGTCTGAATTTGTGCCCATCTCTAAAAACAGCTATTTAACTTATAGGGTCTGCACCAATGGCAGCTTGCTGGGGAAGAAGATCACATCTGTACATAGCCTCATTCCAGAGCAGAACTACACTTTCTAAAGGGCTGAGATGCTGCACAGAGCTAGCAGCCATTTTGTTTTCTGAGCTACTGCAGCTTGTCACAGAGGAGATGCACACGCCATTCACTTACCCTGGGGACTTTACTTTTGTTCTTTCTTGTTCAGTTGCTTTCCTTAAGCTAAAATAAAAGCTATTGAGGCAGAAGTAAGTGTCTGCAAACTACAACACGCAGGGTTCACAAGAAGGGGGGGGGGATCCATGTGACACTTCTGATACGGTCTCCCACAGTATTTTTGCCAGCAAGTTAAAAAGTATGGATTGGATGAATGGACTATAAGGTGGATAGAAAGCTGGCTATATTGTCAGGCTCAAGGGGTAGTAATCAACGGCTCAATGTCTAGTTGGCAGCCAGTATCAAGCAAAGTGCCACAGGGTTCAGTCCTGGGGCTGGTTTGTTCAACATCTTTATTAATGATCTGGATGATGGGATGAATTGCACTTTCAACAAGTTCGTGGATGACACTAAACTGGGGGGAGAGGTAGATACACTGGAGGGTAGGGATAGGATCCAGAGTGACCGAGACAAATTGGAAGATTGGGCCAAAAAAAATCTGATGAGGTTCAACAAGGACAAGTGCAGAGTCCTGCACTTAGGAAGGAAGAATCCCATGCACCGCTACAGGCTAGGGACCAACTGGCTAAGCAGCAGTTCTGCAGAAAAGGACCTGGGGATTACAGTGGATGAGAAGCTGGATATAAGTCAACAGTGTGCCCTTGTTGCCAAAAAGGCTAATGGTATATTGGGCTGTATTAGTAGGAGCATTACCAGCAGATTGAGGGAAGTGATTATTCCCCTCTATTTGGCACTGGTCAGGCTGGTATTGCGTCCAGTTTTGTTCCCCCCACTACAGAAGGGATGTGGACAAATTGGAGAGAGGCCAGTGGAGGGCAACGAAAATGATTAGGGGGCTAGGGCACATGACTTAGGAGGAGAGGGTGAGGGAACTGGGCTTATTTAGTCTGTAGAAGAGAAGAGTGAGGGGGGATTTGATAGCAGCCTTCAACTACCTGAAGGGGGGTTCCAAAGAGGATGGAGCTAGGCTGTTCTCACTGGTGGCAGATGACAACAAGAAGCAACGGTCTCAAGTTGCAGTGGGGGAGGTCAATTAATCAAATCACAGTTTTAATCACACTGTTAATAGAATACCAATTGAAATTTATTAAATATTTTGGATGTTTTTCTGCATTTTCATATATATTGTATTCTGTTTTGTAATTAAAATCAAAGTGTATATTATTTTGATTACAAATATTTGCACTGTAAAAATGATAAACAAAAGAAATAGTATTTTTCAATTCACCTCAGACAAGTACTGTAGTGCAACCTCTTTGTCATGAAAGTGCAACTTACAAATGTAGATTTTTTTTGTTACATAACTTCACTCAAAAACAAAACAATGTAAAACTTCAGACCCCACAAGTCCACTCAGTCCTACTTCTTGTTCAGCCATTCGCTAAGACAAACAAGTTATTTTACATTTACAAGAGATAATGCTGCCCTCTTCTTATTTACAGTGTCACCAGAAAGTGAGAACAGGCATTTGCACTTTTGTAGCTGGCATTGCAAGGTATTTACGTGCCAGATTTGCTAAACATTCATATGCCCCTTCATGCTTTGGCCACCATTTAAGAGGACATGCTTCCATGCTAATGACACTCGTTAAAAAATAATGTGTTAATTAAATTTGTGACTGAACTCCCTGGGGGAGAATTGTATGTCCCCTGCTCTGTTTCCCACATTCTGCCATATATTTCATGTTATAGCAGTCTCAGATGATGACCCAACAAATGCTGCTCATTTTAAGAACACTTTCACTGCAGAGTTGACAAAACACAAAGAAGGTACCAATGTGAGATTTCTAAAGATAGCTACAGCACTCCACCCAAGGTTTAAGAATCTGAAGTGCCTTCCAAAATCTAAGAGGGATGAGATGTGGAGCATGCTTTCAGACATCTTAAAAGAGCAACACTCCGATGTGGAAACTACAGAACCCAAACCACCAAAAAAGAAAATCAACCTTCTGCTGGTGACATCTGACTCAGATGATGAAAATGAACATGCGTCGGTCCTCACTGCTTTGGACTGTTATCGAGCAGAACCCATCATCAGCATGAACACATGTCCCCTGGAATGGTGGTTGAAGCATGAAGGGACATATGAATCTTTAGCACATCTGGCACATAAATATCTTGCGACGCCAGCTACAACAGTGCCATGACAACGTCTGTTATCACTTTCAGGAGATATTGTAAACAAGAAGCGGACAGCATTATCTCCTGCAAATGTAAACAGACTTGTTTTCCTAAGTGATTGGCTGAACAAGAATTAGGACTGAGTGGACTTGCTGGCTCTAACGTTTGAATGCAGATTTTTTTGTACATAATTCTAGATTTGTAAGTTCAACTTTCATGATAAAGAGATTTCACCACAGTATTTGTATTAGGTGAATTGAAAAATACTATTTCTTTTGGGGGTTTTTACAATGATCAAAAATAAATATACAGTGAGCACTGTACACTTTGTATTCTGTGTTGTAATTGAAATCAATATATTTGAAAAAGTAGGAAACATCCAAAAATATTTAAATAAATGGTACTCTATTATTGTTTAACAGTGCGATTAATCATGAGATTAATCACGATTAATTTTCTTAATTGTGCAATTCATCTCAATTAATTTTTTTAATTGCTTGACAGCCAGGCTTCTTAGCATCACTTACAGTGGCTGAGTGGTGAGTTGTATCCCTGACTGTTGAGAACTCCTTAAATCAAAGCACTAAGGCTTGATGGTGAGATGTATGACAGGCCAGGGTGTAGAGTCATTGTGCCTGCACTGCACAGCACTTTCTAAATGCCCAGAGCCAGGGTTCAGTGGAAAAGCTGGGATGGATTCTCAGGGGCCAGATGGTCTCTCCTTAGGCTGGCAAGAGCTCCTGGTCAGGATTGTGAATGGGATCCAGTTATTTCAGTGCCATTGGTAGATCAGGCTATTGCAAGCAGATGTGCAAAGTCCACCAACATGAATTCCAAAGCCACACACAGCAGGTTTACAGGTAGGACTCTCTTCCTTCGAACTCAGTCAGGACACACCTTAATGTCAGTGTCAACCCCGATTAAGCTGTGCTGCTATTTATTAATAACTTGCTCCATTCCTAACCCCCACCTTTTGCTTTTACAGCCAGCATTTGTGAAGTTAATAACTTTTAAAATTTCTTTATGATCTCATATATATAAATGATAGTATTGTGTGGAGTCCAGAAGGTGCAAAAAAAGCAGGGTCATTCAATACTAAACTTCTAAGGCACAGTGAGATTTTTGAGCTAAGGCTTAGAATATTAGGCCATCGCTTGCTGCATTCCTACTGCAGGAGGAAAGGGGTTGAAAAAAAAATGATGTGATGCCCTAAAAGCCAACTTTGTGAGATGCCAGCATACAAAGTGTGACAACAGGCATCCAGATGAGCTGCACAGCTCTTGTGCCAGGGCCTCAGGAATCTGACAAAGGCATGTAGGAGAGTCAGCAAATCAGCAGCTGAGTTGGAAAGAGACAGGTCCCAGGTAGGAGAGTTTCTAATCTCAGAGCTATGGGATAATTGGAGTTAGATGAGTAATGCAGTTAAAAGCAGGCCCTTGCAATTCATTTCAGCCACTGATTTAACCAACAATAGAAGGGTCTGTATCAGAGAATATTCTCTATTCGGACCAACTCAGGAAACTATACAAATATTGAATCTCCGAAGCCACAGCTAGGCCTTATGTTTCGTCTGAAACATTTTTGCTGAAAAATGCCAATTCAGCAGCACTGAAATGTTTTGCAAATTTGTGTCAATTTTGCCAAATCATTTCTGTCACACACACAAAAAAAGAGAGCCTCCCCAAAATACTAGGAAAAAATCAAAACTTTGTGTTTACACATTTTCAAAACAAAATATTTCCATTTTTAAGTACAACATGACCTTCTGTTTTGAAATATCCTTTAATTTTAATTTTAAAAGATCAGAATGTTTAAATATGATCGGAATTGAAACCAAGCATTTTGTTTGAGCCAAAGCGAATTTTTTTTAAACTTTTCGATTTGCCAAAAAACAATTAAAAGTGTTTTTGGATCAGTCCAAAACAATGTTTTAAATTATTTTTCGGAACTGCCAGTGAACAAAAAAATCTGTTTCATAGATTCCAAGACCAGAAGGGACCATTATGATCACCTAATCTGACCTCCTATGTAACACAGACCAGAGATATGACCTCCTATGTAACACAGACCAGAGGACTCTGAAGACATTTCATTGACCTACTAGACACCTGGGAAGTCTTGGTTTTCTGCACTAGCAGCTATTAAAGGGAGCAAGACTTCTGTGATGCATTCGCCCATAGGTTCTGGCTAGGCTATAACTGGGAAGTGCTGGAAATTCCATGAGAGAACCCGTTCTCAGGACATTTCCCACCAGATTTCCAAACCCAGGAGTATCCAATCATTTAAATTTCACCCTGTAAATTGAGATACCCATAGCTAGATTCACACTGGAGATATGTGACTCTAGGGGGAGGGATAGCTCAGTGGTTTGAGCATTGGCCTGCTAAACCCAGGGTTGTGAGTTCAATCCTTACAGGGGGCCATTGGGGGCAAAAATCTGCTTCAGGATTGGTCCTGCTTTGAACAGGGGGTTGGACTAGATGACCTCCTGAGGTCCCTTCCAACCCTGATATTCTATGTGCTGTAGCTATTGTATTGATTACATCAAATTCATTATTTGTTTTATTTAGCAAATACGGTCAGTCCTGTATCAACCAAGTTTGCTTTTTCAGCTGGAATCCTGAAGCTGGACTGTATTTTCATAGACAGAATTATTTACTTCATGTGACAATTGATACTTAGACTAAATTGCTAGGAGACTTTCCCATCTAATTACACCCCAAAACACTGTGGAGCTGTTAGGGTAATCATGATCAAATGCTGCCAAGCTGTCTTAAAACATTAAAGAAAATGTTTGACTGCCAGAAATCCATTATTGAGGAGACATCTGTGCACTGAACTCAGTCCATGAGAGTAATACTCATTTCTGGTGATCTCTCATATATCTACAGACGCTACTGTACAAATACTGGATTTGCATTTACTTATGAAGTTCTGCAGCCTTTGAAACTGTGCCTTAATTAAAAACATTCCACTTATGAAAGAGAATGAGGGAAAGTTTCACAGCAATTACTGCAGAACTTTCTGCAACAGATTTAGAGAGTTTTGACAAGTGATGGGCTGAGGAAGTTTTGAAACACTTGGATGCTTCTTCAGAGATCCGTGGGAAGGTTGGGTAACAGGGACATGCCACTATCTACACAGTGTTACTTCCAGGAATGGTATTGCAAAGGTGGAGACCAGTCCACTGTTCTAGGAAGTCCTGCCTTCTAAGGGGTGGTACAACCATGCTCAGATTCCATGGTGATGGGCAGCAATAAAATAACCCTGGATACAGAGAGAAAGCGAGGGAGAACTAGCATTGCTAATGTAACAAAAATCAGGACTGCAAGCATACAGCCTTCAGAGGTGATTGTTGGAATAACAAACATTCACATTCATTCACTCTTTAAAAAAAACCTAACATGAATTGTGAGGCTTTTGTTTCCATTCTGATTAGCAAAGCCAGCTGTGGATGTTAGCCCTCACTGGAGCCCAGCCACGCAGAGCTGAGTGCCTCCCGCTGCTCTATGCATCTCTTCGGTGTGCTCTGGAGAGAGCCCTGCCATGGGCAACAGGGATGTTGGGTTCCGGATCGGATCCTTCTCTGACAAAGGAGTCTCCAGAGTGAAGATGTTGAGGAGCCCTGGAGAGGAAACTCATGCCCATTCTGTTTCCAGACACAGCAAACACCTTCGGATTTAAGCAGCCACCAGCTGTACTATCAGGCAAGTGAGATTCTCAGCAGAGATTTTTTGGAGGCAAAAGCCCACAGCACAGCAATGTGGACCCTACCCAGACTGAGCAAACAATGTCAGATAGGAACTAGAAGCCCTCCTGAGCTTCCTAGGTTAGACATTAGGAAAAACTTCCTAACTGTCAGGGTGGTTAAGCACTGGAATAAATTGCCTAGGGAGTTGTGGAATCTCCATTATTGGAGATTCTTAAGAGCAGGTTAGACAAACACCTGTCAGGTATGGTCAGATAATACTTAGTCCTGACATGAGTGTAGGGAACTAGACTAGATGACCTCTCGAGGTCCCTTCCAGTCCTCTCATTCTGTGATTGTAAGAGTTCCAACCCAGGCTTTTCTGAGGTTCCCCATCCCATTTGATTAACTCTTTCATTCCCTAGTAGTCATCCTTGCCACAAGCCTCTATACGTCTAGATTCTGGCTAGGCCAGGAGGTGAATTGGAGAAACACCAGGAGAAAGGCCGCACTTCTGCTCCAGACCAACTGGAGGCAGGACATATGTGACAAAGCAGGATATATGTTGCCCTTATAAGCTGCAATCCTGCAGGCCCAAGTTTGGATAATGTTCAGAAAATTGTCCAATCTCTTGGCAATTTACAGTGTTGGAAATAAACCCAAACTCTGAATCTCGGTGCTTTGCCCAAATAAGCTAAATCTTCAGATCCTTAATGATTTTTTTTCTCATTTCTTAGCCAAATTCCCATTGGATTCAAAGGGAGTTAGCCTGAGTAAGAACTGAGTAAGATCCTCAGGATTTAGCCATCTATATTTCAGAGGGGTTGCCATGTTAGTCTGTATCCACAAAAACAATGAGGAGTCCAGTGGCACCTTAAAGACTAACAGATTTATATGGGCAGAAGCTTTTGTGGGTAAAAAACCTGACTTCTTCAGATGCATATCCCCATTGTCAGACTCCCCATCTATATTTGTATTCCTTTGCATCATGATCTGCCCTGTCTCTCAGAAACCCATTTATTTTGTTACTTACTGAAATTATCATCTTACTGCTGTGAAAGATGGGAACAATGAACAGTTCCCTGGAGCCAAGTTCCCCTCTTCTTTCAAAAAAAACAAAAAACCCTCCCATTTTTATAAGATGTATGCAATGCAAATCTTAATTTTTAAAAGAATTCATATGAAATTCTATAGCCAGCACATTTCAATGTAAACACAATTCAATGCAAGAAAAGAAGGTTTAAGACTGTTGGCTTCAGCTGCATCTTATGGTTTCTTTCCAGGTTTGCTTCACCAAAGTGTCAGTCCTGATCTTTCTGCATGATGTGATAGCAGCAGAAGGAGGAGGAAGATGTGGTCAATATGCCATGAATGGAACTAGTTGAGTAATGAAAAGAAAAAGGTTCACTGATATAGAAAAAAAAAATCCCCCGACTCAGATTTGATTCACTGCTAATGGTGGGGCCATAATGATCATTATTTGTAAACATCCATTTGACGACTCACTCCTTGTGAAAATAACCGAGACTCCTGAAAGTTCCACTTGTACCAGAAAAACAGATAATTTGTTCTTCCCATTAATGATTCCTCGCATTCAAAAGACTCAGTAATCCAGCCAGAGAACAGAAGGCATACCATGTGACCAATCACATATCATGAACAGCCCATATATGAAGAGTTCACCTGACTCATCCAACAACTGGATGCCGATTCACAAATCTACTACAGCTTATTTATTTATTTAGATTTATAAGTAGATCCCAAAGATGTTTATTGAACACTCTACATGGCTTTGCCATTTACAAAATCAATTAACAAAATTAACCCCGATAATAATCCAACCAGCAGCCCCAACCATAGCTCAGCACTGATAAACTCCCATCCTGCCCAAAACTCCACACAAAAAACCTGCCTTCACACTGCTCTCTCCCGCAAATCCCAAACAAGCACGTGTCCTAGCAGCGTGTCCTGAAAGTCTCAGGGTATGGCTGCAGCGTGGGTCAGCATACCCACCCTCCATCTTTATTCTAGCTGACATGGATAAAAATAGCACTATAAATGCAGTGACGCAGGCTTCAGTATAGGTTGAAAAAGCACAGCAGCATGGTGCTAGCCCATGCCACCGTGTCTGCATTGTAATTTTTAGCTGTTAGCTAAATTTAAACTAGCGTGGGTATACCAGCCCGAGCTGCACTCAAACCTCCGAATGCAGTGTAGACATCACCTACCGTAAACTCTCTGGGGAACGGAGTGTCTTTTTTGTTCCATGTTTGTACAGCACGTAGCATGGCCATTACTGGGGGTCCTAGACACTGCCACAATATAAATCAATCATAATACATAGCTATTTCCGACCAAGAGGGCCAGTAGGTTCCATAGCTGAGAGCCCCTCATGAAGAATATCTACTGCCAGCCTCCTCCCTTTTAAATCAAGCTCGAGCTGCTCATGCTGATTGCCACTGCCATGCAGAGAGAGATGGCTCGTCCATTGCTATCTGAGGCTTTATTGTCAACCTTAAATTCAACCTGTAAACCAATAGGCAACCAGTGCAGATTCCGGAGCACCCTGCCATGTGCTCCTTCTGAGAAACACCACTTAATAAGTGGGCGACTGCATTGTTTCCAGATTACTGCATGGTGTAGCTCCATGGAGAGCTGCTTGCAAAGAATTATGCCTGGAGGTGTTAAAGGCATGGATCATGAAAGTAAGATCCACTTCCAAAAAGAAATGGTCTTGATCTCCTGGCTCGATGGACCCAGGAAAGGTATTCCTGCACATGACTGCTGTGTGATAAATCAATTTGCCCAAATCAGGAAAGGATTTCTAAACCCCCCCAAAGCCCTGAATTCATTTCCTTTTCGGTTTGGCACCATTGAAATCAACGGAATTAGGAGCCTAAACACCTTTGAGGATCTGGGCCTATTTGCCCAGCCTTGGTCATGGGCACCAGGAACTGTGTTTGCAAACTCCATGGTTAATAACACAGATACTGTACAGAATGGATAAACTAGCTGCTCACTAGCTCAGAACAGACCCAGTGACCCAATGTGTTCATTTAAAAAATAACGTGAGCAGCAAGCATTAAGGATACGGGGAGCTCATTAATGGCTGAAAACAGCCTTTGTTCAGCGGAGACTTTTAAATTCAGTATCCAACCACAGGAAAACTTTAACACGGTCCCCGAGAGCCCACAGTAGAAAACGGGATCAGGCCCATTTTATTTTAAAGGCCTTTTTACTGCTTTCTATAACTGCTACAAATATCTAAATACACAATAATTAATTGCATGTTCTTGCCAATTAGCAGGCAATTATATTTAAATTTACCAAACAATTTTAAGAGTAATTACCTTCATCATAACATGCGCATTTCAGATTTCATGACAATGCTCCAGTATAAAAGATAAAAATAATCACATAATTACTCCATTGGGATATACATGGGTCTTACATTCATATTCACATTAGTGTACATTACTAGTAATTAGCATATGCTTAAGCATCATTAATAAGAGCTATTTCACTATTTCATGGTCATATAAGGTGATTCCAAACTATCTTGCTCTCCACTCATTACTACTATATTTCATACAAATATATGTGCCAGCTCCTGTAGATGGCAGGTAAGGAACTGAATTCTTGCAACCTCAGCAACAGTTAGCATCAACATATGTGCTCAGGCTAAGACAAGTGTGTGATCTATTGCGTGTGTGGGGGAGGGGGAGGAGTATGAGGTTATAATTAAGAGTGAGCATTTATTTATATTATGGTAGCACCTAGAGGCTCCAATTAGGAGTAGGTCCCCATTGTGCTAGGTGCTCCACAAAACATAGTGAGAGACAGACCCTGCCCATAAAACCTTACGGGCTAAATAGACACGGGTGAGAGAAAAATGAAGGTGCAGAGTGTCACAGTTGAGGGCAACTGAATCTGTATTCCCCTTTGTGGTCCATGGACACCCCATCTAGGTTCCCAGTCCCTGAGCCGTCACTTCTCTTGGGCAGAACAATGCGTCTCTCTCCACCCTGACTGGGGTTTTTCCAGCCTGCACAGTTCCCTGACTACACTGGGAGTTCCCCAGATGGCCTAAGCAGGACAGTGTCTGCCCTTTGATTCTCCTCAGGTGCTCTGAACAGTTGTAATTGCCCAGAGTTATAAGGCAAAGAAAGAGCCCACAGCTCTTTCTAAGCAAGCACATTCAGTCTTAAGATGAAAGCACTACTGAGAAAACATGTTAAAAATGATACAAGAACCTACATGAGTGCTAATAAGCTTACCAGAGATCACCCAAACTCCAGCAAGGGCTCTGGTAGGTTTCAGACCTTCAAACCCCACCAAAGAGTTTTGCTGTGGTTACAAGTTTATAGCAGCTTTACCTCAGAACAAGTCCCCACCCCCATGAATAAGTCAGTCTCTGCTTCGTGTAGCTTGGGCCTTGGATCTTCAAATTCCAGGAACAGGAATTAGCAACCCATGGTTCTCTCCTCAGGGCCTAGCTTCAAAAGGAGGATCCAGTCATTTCTCCCCAGGTATTTCCTAGGAAACCCACTTCACTTTGTCCCAAAAGTTGCTCCTTGTCTGGCACATTGTTTCAAATAGTCCTTTGAAGCTCTTAACACTTCCCAAGGTTTGATTGGCCACATCTCCCCCCTAGTGATGTTACAGCCAATCCTACGGTAATTCATAAACTTTGTATTCAATCCAATAGACTCCAAAGCTGCTTAAAGTGAATTCAATAAGGTTTTCAAGGATATTGCAGTCACACTGAGACTTGCCCTGGAAGCTAGCGACTGAGCTGGGAATAGAACTCAAGTATAGAGCTGGGGAGGGTGTGTCACTGGAATTTGCCAAATCAGCAAAATTGGAGATGGTCTGTTTTCACCAGAGTTCCGATGGAACACCACCTGCCATCTCCCATGATGCACTAGCAGGCTGTGACTTCCTTGATTCATCATGCTCCTCAGTCAGAGAGGAGATTTCATTGAATCATGGGAGACATATTCTGGCCAGGGAGCCCGGCCCATAGGAGAGAGTGGCATCCAAACAGACGAGAAATGCAATTTAATGTTGAACTCACTCAAAACAAAGCATTCAGGTCAGTTCAACAAACTGAAATACTTTGAATAGGGTCAAATCAACCCAAAAATAAATATTTTGATTTTTTCAACCATAAATAAATAAACATCAGCAAAATGAAAATTTTCTGCAGAAATTTTCAGTTTTATAGAAACTGCATTTTCGGTCAAAACATCATTCCAGTGGAAAATTCCCAACCATCTCTACTTATAGATGTTATCTCTGTATTATTGGTAATGACAGACCATAAGACGCTCAGATACTAGACTGGTAGTACAGTGATGACAATGGTAGAAGAACCTGTATAGAATAGAATAGATGCGAAGTCTGTCACTCTCAGTAGAAATGTGCTGTGTCGGCAATGAAGTGTGTTAAGAAATGTCCCATAATGTGGCATAACTTTATTTTCAAGGATTTGTGTTGGGGGATGTCACACTTTTCCAGATGAAGTTTCTGTTTATGAAATATTATTGTTAAAGGGAAGGGCGTTCAGATGTTCCTATGCTTATGTTGCTTTCACTCCTGCCTTTATTTGAGGAAAGACATCTCACAGCACATGAGAAAAGCACAAGGGGTGAGCTGGGAGAGAATTTATTTCCACACAGAAATCATTTTTCTGTAAATAGGATCCTGGAAAGGCTACAGGGGCACCGCGGAACATGTCAGCATCTGTGTGTGGAGGTGTAAATAGCTTCTCAGATAGCAGGGAGAGTTCTGGCCTGTGCCTGTAGCTGATGATGAGTTGAGAGTGAATTTTGCAGGGAACGCGCTTTCCCAATGGTGAGCCCCACAGAGTGTGAATTGACAGGCTCGAGGCCTGTTCTGATAGGCCCAGTGCGTAGAGAACAGGCATTTGCTTCTAGTCCTGGGGAGACATGGAGACCTCCCTTCTATACTGAATATTCTAATCCTGAGTGCTCATTTTCCCTTCTTCAGATCATGCATTTTCATTACTTCCAAGGTGCCCAGCTCAGATCTTTGGCATCTGGAAGAAAACTGATATCATGGAACCATTTCAGGAAACAAATTCTTTCTCCATTTTATCTAATATATTTTAATACCAACAGTTTGCTCTTCTGGAGCACTTATACAGACACTCAAAGGGCTTTACAGAGGGAATTAATTAAGTCTCTTAAGATTCCAGCCAACGCTTACTGTTCCAGTTAGATCCTTTATTATTCCCATTGCACAGATGGAGACATGGAGAGGTCACACATGGAGTGGAGCTGAGCTGGCAATGGAAGCCCTGGGTTCTGACTCCAATCCGTGTTTCTCAAAGGATGGGGAGGAGCCCAAAAGGACTAGCCGGAGGGGGCGGGGGGCATGGACAGACGCTGCTATCATTCTCCAGAGCCTCAGACGTAATTTAAAATAAAAAAGTTGCTCTGGTTGAAAAAAACACATTCAAAATGTGACGAAGTATAACTGATACAGTGATGTCTGCCTGAATTTGCCTCAAACAAGAAGTCTGAGGCTGGCTGTCATCCGATCCACTAGGGATGTTGTTTGGATTCTTGCACATTAGGTCAGTTTCTTGTCTTAAGTACCTAGAGTGCCAGCCACCTCAAGTCTAAACAGCCCCCTCCTGTCTGCTATCCATTAAAGGTACCTGGGATGCACCAGAAGAAGGCTCATGGCTTGGTCATTGTCCCTGCCAATGTTTTTGGCCTGGCAGCAAGATCTGCTAGCAGAAAATACACTCACTCTTTGCAACTCAACATCCATACCAAATTGGATCATGCCCAGCCTAAAAAGGTCCATGCCAATCGTTTGGGAACTTCAGCTGCTGCAAAAAGTTGGGGATGAAAGAACAGATTGTTCAGCATGAAAACAAGAGTGGACATTGGAACATAGAATGTGAAAACTCTATGTGAATGCAGCAAAGTCAGAATGTTAATTGACAAACCTGAAACTAGAGCTACCTCCTTTGTTGTTGTCCCAGGCTATTAGAGAGAGACAAGGTGGATGAGGGAATATCTTTTATTGGACCAGCTTCTCTCCTTTTCCATGGACATTCTTGGGATTTGTGCCAAGTGGATGTGGTAAACTTTTTATAAAGTGTTGTAAAATTATTTACTTTGGATGGCCAGAAAATATTCCCAGAGACGGCGTTATCTTTGTATTGTCAGAAAACGCCTGCAGTTCTTTGAAAAGCTATAGGTAAGTCTCTTCATGCATAAGGAGCATTAAACTATCAGGGAAACATGGTCCTGTAACTATAATACAAGTCTATGAACCCACAACAGATGCAGAAGACAGTGCCATTTTTACAATGAACTCTAAGTGGAAATTGAAGTCACATTCAAGTCCCTTAAAAACAACAAGGTACCTGGTCCAGATGGCATACTGCTTGCAGTGTTAAAACATGACAGAAGAGGCATGATTATGTTCCTTTGCAAACTATTTAACCTCATTTGGATGAAGGGTGAAAGCGCTGAAGATTGGCAACGCTCAGTCACTGCATCACTCTTTAAGAAAGGTGATCTGACAGATTGCAATAACTACAGAGGGATACGTCTTATTAGTATTCCTAACAAGGTATTCTGTAGAGTGATTCTTGGCCAAATGAAAAGAAGAGCAGAGGAAATCAGTTCTGAGTCACAAGCTGGCTTTAGACCTGGCTGCTCCACCATTGATCAGATATTTGCTTTCGTCAAATCTTGGCAAGACACACAGCGTTCAACATACCCCTATTTTGAACATTCATTGACTTTAAAAAAATCATGCGACTCCATTAACAGAGAGGCTCTGTGGAAAGTACTCAGGTGGTAGAGTTTTAGCAGCAAGCTGATTCAAATACTTCATAGGCTGTATAGCAGAGCTTGGCATGCAGTAAAAGTCAGTAGTGGTCTGAAGTGAAAACTGCAGCCCAATAGCTTTTGCTCAGAACACATCTTGTCCAGCTCCCTTAGTAACACTGATGGATACTGTATGTCATTGGGGTAAAATATTAATCCTCTTGACTTTGCAGACAATATCATAATGATAATGCCACAGAGGAATGCAACCAAGAAGCAGCAAGTAACCTGCACACAACAGCCAGAGAACAGGGATTATAAATGAATGAGCAAAAGACCAAACTAATGGTAACATCAAAAATTAAGAATCAGGCCAAATTAGTCATTAATGGTGTAGACATTGAGCAAATAGACAGTTTCTGCTACTCAGGTTCCAACATAACAAGACAACTGCTGTGAAGATTATATCAACAAGCTGATGTCAATGACAGAGTCAGGGCAGTCTTTCCTAATGGTTAGAGCAAGAGTTTGGACTAGAGTTGGATCCTGACAGGAAAGGTTTAGGAGTGATGCCAAGAGACAGAGCCAGGGGCACAAGCCAAAGCTAAAGGGTTAAGTGGAGTCATAGTCAAAAGGCAGAGCTGAAGGTCAGTGCCTGGAATCAGAAGCCAGGTACAAACTGGGGTTGGAGCAAGGCTAGAGGCAGCAGAGGCCAGGACAGAACCAAGCACAGTTGCAGGCTTGGAATGTGTTGAGCAGCCACTGGCCTCTGCTGCTGAGTTTAAGTATCAGCTTGCTGACTCCTGCAATCAATCAGGTGATACAGTCAATCTGACCGCTTTTATAAGGGCCAGCTGTGCTCATCAGGTGGCCAGGAGACTAGTTCTGCTACAAGCTGACTCCTGCCAGCAGATAACCACTGCCAGCAATGGTTAAATAAAAATATTTGGATGCTTAAATCACGGTCCATGACAGCTAAAACAGATTCTATACAATGCTCATTGTACCCACACATGGGTACTGACAAAGCACCTGGAGCAAAAGCTGCAAACATTTGAAATGAGGTGCCTGCACCATACCTTAGGTATGAAAAGGCTAGGTAGACTAAGAAATGAGCACATCCGTAGAAGGTGCCAACGACAATGGTTTGACCTCATATTCTCTACCTAAAATTGTTCTCTGTGGCAGAGTGCATGATGGGAGAAGCTGGGCACAATCACTGAGGAGACAGTGGTATAACACGGTACATAAAGTCATCCAGCCAACCGCCCAACAAGCTAAAATGCTGGTTCAAAACAGACATGGCTGGTATCTGCTCATAATCTTGGCCCTACCCAAGTTGGGAAACGGAGATGATGACGAATAGCTGTGAGGTGTAAACTGCCCTGTTCATTTCGAGAGACGGTCAAAAAATGCCAAAATTGTCAATTTTTTTAAAGATTTCACATTTATTTGATTTTTTTATTAAAAAACTGAAAACCAAAAAAAAATTCAAGTTTTGAAAACAGAAATCATTTACCAACATCAGTTTTCAAAAACTATACATTTTTTGGTTGTCACTTTCAGTTTTTCTGTGAAAAACTAAAAACTAATTAAAAAATTGATTATTTTCTCTGAACAAGAATTTTCAGCCAAAGTTGTTTACCGAAACCCAGAAAAAAATTATTGAAAAAACAGAAAATGTCAACAAAAATGAAAATTTTATGTGAACATTTTTTGGTTTGATTATAAACCCAGTTTTCACACACACAAAAAATGCTTTGATGGAAAAATTTTGACCAGCTCCATTCATTTCAGTGGGCACCAACTCATGTAAACAATGGTACTTTAAATGTCAGTATTGTTAATTGTTTCATTGCTCACCAAAGTGTAAGAAAAGAAAGAAAGGATCCTATTATAAGGATCTGCAGCAGTGTTTAACAAAGTGTGTATCATGGTGGAGAACACAAAGTACTAGCCAGAGAGCACTGCAGATATAAACAAACAGGGCTTGGCTTTTAACCTTTAGTCCCGTGGTTTTAGCACTCACCTGGGATGTGAGAGACTCAGGTCCAAATGCCCAGCCTAGAGCAAAGACTTGAATACAGGCAGCTGTCCCCAGGGTGCCCTAGCCAGCAGGAAATATGCTAGTCTGAGATTGGGTGAGCTCCCTCAGTCTTATCCATTGAAGCCAGTGAGCATTACTAGGTAGCCCCATGGTTAGGGCAGTCAGCTGGAAGGGGGAAGGCAATCAACCTGTCTTCCCGGCTCCAATCAGTAGTCTGTAACACGTTTTTGTGCTGAACTTTGTAACACTTTCTGGTCTCCTGGACATTTTTACGAGTGCCCTGTGGTTGCCCAGTCCATCACAAACCATAAAGGCCCCGTGAGTAAAAATGAACCAGACTCAAAACTTGTCTTTGCAAACTATTTGTGAATCAGTTTGTTGTTATTTTTATAGTCACTCAGTTCTCCTGTGCACGTCAATGTCACTCTGCTTTTCCTCTCTCCCGCTCTGGTGTCATTTGGGGGTGAAGAAGCCACACGATGCAGGCTAGCACTTGTGGGTGGAGATTGTGGACGTTGGGAGGTCTCAACTTTACAGAAGGCATGAATGGGGGATTGATTGCTGCTAAGCAGACTAAGGACTGTTCTGTGCGTATTAGCCTCAGGCCTGCCTAACAGTAATAATAGCAATGAATAATTGACCACTTGAATAATAAATAGCAATAATTAATAAGTGAATCATTGAATACTATGCACTGCTACAGCCTGAGGCCTCTTGTCCGCATAACTCAAAGTGCTTTGCAAACATTAATGAACTAATGTTGGAAATTTTGCCAAAGCCAACTAAGAAACAAATGCAGCCTGCAACAATGCACAGCTATGCACACTCCTTGTCTGTCTCCCCAAGCTGGATTCTGGGAGTAAAGCTTGTTATCGCTGCCATGCTCTCGGGAATGCCTCTCTCGGCAGGCACCTGCCCAGGAGTGGTTCTTCCTGAACATGCATGGTAGGCTCAGGCTGAACACCAGTCATGTGTCTCACACCATGTTATTAGCAAGGCAGCATTGTCTAGGGGACAACAGCACTAGACTAGGACTCAAAAGATCTGTGTTCTAATCTTGGTTCTGCCACTTGCCTGCTATGTGACCTTGGATAAGTCAATTCCCCTCCTAGCCTTTGACTGTCTTGTCTAATTTTGCCGTAAGCCTTTGGGCATGGGACTAGCTCTCATGCTGGGTTAGTAAAGTGTGCACAGTGGGGCCCAGATCTCGACCAGGGCACCTCTTGATATTATTGAGAATCAGCAATAATAGCCACATGACCACTGGCACCAAGCTTCCTTCTGATCCCTGAACATAAGGATGACAGTGTGTGGCATCCTCCTTCAGACACAGCACAGAGCTTTGGCTCCAGCTTGGAAGAAAGATTTATGGATTGTCCATGCTGCTCCTCATGGACCCTCCCACCCAGCCCACACTTTATGAAAAAGTCCTATTGAATTTCACAGAGAACAAGGAGCTTCCTAGAGAAGTATTAAACCAACCCTTTGAATCCTGTTGTAGGGATAGGAATCTCTGCAAACTCCATAGGGGTTTAGAGGCACACCTGTAGGCATCACTATGCTCTGGTGATGAGCAGGACACATAGGCCTCTATTGGTTTCATCCTGTGAATTCTAACTTTTCTATCACGACCTAATAGTTTTGTTAGTTGAGCCAATTGGGCAAGACTGGTATGGTTTCAGGTTTCCTAAGGGACTAGCGTCCAGCTCTAGCCTTGCCCATGAGTGGCCATTATTGCTTATCTCATTGATTCATAGACTACAAGACCAGAAGGCACCATTCTGGTCATCTCGTCTGACCTCCTGTATAACAGACCAGAGAACTTTGCCCGTGATGCCAGCATCAAGCCCATCATTTCGGTGTGAGCCAGAGCAGATCTTTTAGAAAGACACTCAGTTTTGACTTAAAAACTTTATGTGATGGAGAAAGTTCCATCTCATGGTGCTTCTCATGAAAGCTGGGCTCTTTATCTCTTTGTTCTGGCCATGTTTCAAGTGGGGTAATTACAGCGCATTCCCCAGCAGCTCCAGCTGCTAATGGTCCAAAGGTTTCGCTTCCTGCCGCAAAATGTATAGAGCTGCTGTGCCAGGTTGCACAGCTCCCAGCTCCCTGGCTAAGGCTGGATGTATTTCAGATGTGGCTGGCATTTGTAAAAGAGATGCACAAGAGATGAGGGGGCAGGGATCTTCTCCCATTCCATTGCCTCTGAATAGCTGGCTACCCTGAATCTTGGAAGGCAGCACTACCCTGGCCCCCTGCTGGTGCACTCCTGGGCACTATCAGTCCGAGAGAGATGTTGGGCAAAGAGCTTAGCACTAACCAACAGAGCTAGCTGGGTGCAGAAGCCCTCCACAACCACTTCCCAGGGCTCCCCAGAGGAATTTAGGTTGAACTGCCCCAGGCCCTTCCTCACTCACACCTCCCAGTGCATGGGGTGGGATCTTGCCCAAGCTTGGAACGTGCCTGGGGATTCTTTGGGTGACAGGCACTGTATGTATGTCAGGCATTAAATGCTATGAGGCCAAACCCGCCACTCGTCTTTTAACTCCAATGGAGCTAAGCGTCTGAACACCTTTGCCCACAGCTGGCAATGAAGTCAATGGGTCCCGTGCTGAGGTCCATACTCAGCGTATTTTTCAGACTGGATGAAGTGTACATTTTTCACAGTGAGAATAATTAACAACTGGTCATGGAGGATTTTCCATCACTGACAATCAAGATTCACTGTTTTTCTAATAGATCTGTTCTAGGAATTACATTGGGGCCATTCTCTGGCCTCTGTTATATATGATCTAGGCCAGACTAGATGATCACAATGGTCCATTCTGACCTTAGAGCGTGTGAATCTATTAATAAAATCTCCCACAGATTTGCTTGGCACCATTTCCCGACTAACTCCCCCTCCCGGATCAGGCCCAATGGCTCTGATGCATTATTATTATCATTGCTTTTGAATTCATACTATAATGGTCTCCTCGCAAATCTCCTTGTAAAGACACCTCAGCTCCTCCCAGGCTCTGGTTCATGCAGTGAAAGCATCTCTCAGAGACACTCTCTCCGCTCCTCCAGTGCTGTGCCAGGCTCTTTCTTCCAGCAATGCTCCAGTTGTTCCTCTTTGACCTCTGCGGACTATAAGGAAAGGAGGAGATCTATTTTCCGCCCTGAACAAGCCGCTGTTTTGGAAAGAAAGAGTTGCACAGATGCAGCAGCTGTTCCTCCAACATTCTATTGCTACAGGTTCCCAGCTACCCCGGCCACTGCATCCCTGCCAGACTCTGCCTTTAGAATTAAGCCTAAATTTTCTTGAGTGTTAAAGGAAGGATTTCAAGTTACCAAACAAAACATGTTAATCTTTTTCACATTAATGGACTAGGAGACAAATTCCACATCTCTTTCTACATCTGGCACTTATCTGGCCTCCATCACTGCAGGATCTGAGTGCTTCTCGTGTGTTTATGCATTTACCATCACAGCCCCCTGGGCTACCCTCAGCTACTCTACTATTTTTAGCATGCTTGCTCAAGCAGAGCAAGCATAAGTCTGTCTACACGCGCTGGCAGTAGTGTAGATGCACCAGTTGTGAAATCTGTGCAAGGGCTGAAAACAGCCGCAGAGCTGTCTAGGAGCCTAGGGCGAGCAGGGCAACACCCAGACATGCCCCCTGCTAGTTCTGCTGGCATTGACCCCTGCCCCTACACACACATTCTTCTCAATGCTGGAAGCAAGATTACGGCACCCCCTGCAGAAGTGCATTTGGGGGCGTGGGAAGACCTGCTGCCCTCTCCTTAATCTAGCCCACCCGTGCAGGGAGCAGCAGAGCGCCGAGCTGGCTCAGGGAGTGCTGGGGTCAGCAGGATTTCTGACTGAAGAGGAACTGCAGGAATTAGCCCCCCTGGTATTTTTCAGTTCTCCTGCTCTAGGAGGCCATTTGGGGAGCTGTGCTCTCTGGGTTGCTTTACACTGTTCCAAGGTGGATTTGATCTGTCAAAGATACAGTGCTGGGTGGAAGTAGGGCAGGACTGCCTAGGGAGATGATGACCTCATCGTCACAAATTCTCTGGCAGAAATCACACAGGGCAACAAACAAACCTGCCCCTCCCCCGATCAAAGGGTGGGGGCTGATTTAGAGAGTTGGATCGGTGCTGCATCTGAATTACGGGCCATGGAAACCTGCAGAGCACCCGCCACACTGGACACAAACGTCCCTGCGGCTCCCTCATTGGATTTGGGCTTGGCTCTTTGGGGACATTGGTGGAAATCAGCACAAACTCCTTTGAGGACAGTGGAGATTCAGAGATGGAAAAGCGGTGGGAGAGGAGACCTGGTTCCTTCGTGCAGTCCATGGCTTTTGAGTAAAACTATTCCCATTCATCACTGAGCTGAGCCCTCTTCTGAGCTTGTCTCTGACAAAGGGGCAGCTCCGTATGGCAGTGCCCAGGCTGCAGGTGGCCCTAGAAGCCATTCAAGTTAGCAGCAAAGAGGATCACCTTCCACGTGAGAATCACACTCTCTTTGCATCAGAGGGTGATTATTTGAATTCTACTGTGCCTCTTTTTCTTCTGACTTTGTAGAATTAGGTTTCCCCCAGTGCGCTGATTGCTGAAGGAAAGGGGCAGAGGCAACCCATGGCAGGGTTTATTTAATTCCCCTCTTGTGTTTTCATAGAATCATAGAAATGTGGGGTTGGAAGGGACCTCAAGATGTCATCTAGTCCAGCCCCCTGGATTAAATAAATTTAGATCATCCCCGACAGGTGTTTGCCCAACCTGTCCTTAGAAACCGCCACTGAACAGGATTCCACAACCTCCCTCAGTGACCTGTTCCAGTGTTTAGCAATCCTTAGAGTCAGAGAGTTTTCCTAATGTCAAGGGAATCTCCCCACAGGGGAAAGGGTCACTGCGGTTCTAAGAGGATGAGAACTTCTCACCTATTATCTGTAATCAGAAGATCTGACATGTCTTTAGCAAAAGCCAGATACACTGGAGATGGACTGGACCGACTAACGAGTGAAAATCCTTACAGCTTTGGGAGCTGGTGCATGGCTGCTTGACCAGAACTATAGTACAGCAGGGCTGTGCTGGAAGGATTTCCATGCCAAGCATGGCAGAGTCAATCCCACTAGAAGGCTGCTCACAGCCCAGTTTTGCAGGCTCAGGGGAGCTCAGAGGGCAGAACTGAGCCTGTGATGGTCTACAAAGAGAAAGCAAACAGCCTAGGATTTCCCTCTCTGCTGACACCATTTCTCCCCTGCCTGGAGCTTCTTTCTGCCATTGGCAAAGCACAAGAGATACCAATTGCATTTCAATTTTAAAAATCAATGAAATACTATTTCGCCTACACTCTGGGCCCAGCAGTAGCTCCACACCCACAAGACAGTCGTGAAGGCAGGTATATCAGTCTTGGAATGGTTAAAGTCCTTTTTCCTATGAACTGAAAGAGGTGGCCTCAGGTTAATTATGGACACCTGCGTCTAATTAAGGGCAGCATGTGACCTTTAAAAACCTCTTCCATTGAGGGAGAGAAGGTCGGAGATGCAAGCTGTAGCTGGGTTGTGTGCAGTAAAGGGTAAAAGCTTCTCCTAGGCACAGAACTGTTTTTCCTTATAAGGGTACATCTTGTGTTTATCCTGTTTGGGGCAGGGTCTGGTTCCCGGTATAGCTGGGCCCAGAGTGGGTTAGAGAGAGCAGTCGGCGATTAGTAGCCAGATAAGAAGAAGCAGTACTCAAGTGGGAGTTAGGAAATGTAAGGTTTTTTGTTTAAAGAAACCCTCAGGCCGATCCTAAGACATATCCTGTAAATTTTGTAAATAAACCAACAGGAAGTATTAAATCTCCAGAGTGGGACTGATTTACCTCAGGTCCTCTCAAAGCCAGAGGCAAAAAAGCTGAGCCCTGATGTGACAAAAAAGGTGCATTGTCATAGTCATTAACTTGATATTTACACAGGGCTAGAAAAAATGATGCTTCTTTTTGCCTCTTCCACCTACTACATCTGAGATTAATACTGCAGTTCTTTTTACTGAATTGATTTAAGGCAAGTAGGTCCAAGGGAAGTGGATTCAGGATCCCCTTGTTAATTAATCGTGCATTTTAAAAAGATGGAGCTCTTTTCCAAAGAGAATGGGTATTTGATCAGAAATTCAAAGAATCCATAGAGACCCCCCACAATCCAATGAATCTTGACTCTGGTTTATCTATTCTTCTCATGCGACTTGTCTCTGTCATTCCCATGATGCTCTGCAGCTCAAGATCAGACTTTATACCTGTGCATCCAAGCTCCAAAGACACAGCTTATGAAGGAGAACAGGCCATTGCTTTTTTTAAGCATATCCCTGCCTGATTGTTTTTTCTCCATTTTCTGTCTTTGTCCCCCTCGGCAGTGGCAGCGTTTGCTGCTGCTAAACCAAGGGCCAGGACAGCATGGCAAGACTATTAAGGCATTCAGCACAGTTTGTTTGTTTCCATCCTTGTGGATAATTCAGCTTTTAAGTTTCTTCTCCAGTGTCACCTTAATGACTGGGCTGGAAATAGAATCCCGTTCTCTAGGTCAGACTGCTTGGGAAGTGCTCTGTCACGCTGAAGAGGTGACAGCTCCTTTAGGGTATGTTGGAGGGCTGGCCAGCTCTGTGTAAAAAGTACACGGCAGTGCAAATCGCTGGCTGTATATTAATGTTCCTATTGCAATTTGCCTCCCAATCCATCTTCTGTAACTGGATGTGGTTAGTTTCCTTACTAAGGACTTAGAATGCAAATCAGGAGCAATGAGCGTGACTGCCCTGGAACGGCCTTCTGCCACTGGCAAAGGCTTCTGTTGTTAGCAAAGTATATGAATTGTGATCAGAGCTGGGCAGATGCTCCAACATGTTATTAACAAAATAAAGTATTGGTCAAATGAAAAAAGGCACATTTCCTTTAACAGTATTGGTGGGGCCCTTTTCACACTATCAAATACACAGGGCCAAAGCCAGAAGTGACTATAAAATGTCACAAGACTCTGATAAGAGCTGCCTACAGCCACTGACTGGGCAGGGGATTCTGAGCTCATGTAACCCTGAAGATAAGATAAGGGCAGGTTGAAGTTTCATCTGAGATTCCCTTTAGACTTAGCCTCATTTAGATTCACTTGAGCTGATCTCTTAATAGAACCCACAGAGTCCATTAGACTTGCAAGGGAAAAGATAAGGGCAACCAAGCTCCAAAAAAGGTAATACCAGCCAAAGGGGATGAGAAGGGCCTTTAAAAATATATCAAGGGTAAAAAAGTGCTAGGAGAAAGCAAGTCTATTAACACAGGAGGAGTGGGATGAAATTAATAATGGCTCAAGGATGGCTGAGATACTGAACTCCTTGGAATCTGACTTCAATGAGAAACATACAGACAAGGAGTGCACACTATCCATCATGAAGAAAGAGCTGGAGAAATAATTACTGATAAAGTGCAGCCCAGGGGATAGAAGGAAAATCTGAAGCAATGCTGTGCAAATCAGTTCGTCTGGATGATCTGCATGACAGGGCATTTGGGGAACTGGCTAACGAACATACTGTATCTCTGACAATTAGCTTTGAAAAATCATGGACAGCTGGAGGAAGGCAAATGTAGTTCTCATTCCTGATGAAGGACGGGAGAGATTCTTGCAGCTACTGCCTCCCATCCCTCAGTAAAACGCAGGGTAAATATTATGAAAACAGTTCTTCAGCCTCTAGAACAGTGGTGGACAGCCTGCAGGCTGCACGTGGCCCGTCAGGGTAATCTGCTGGCAGGCCGCAAGACAGTTTCTTTACATTGACCGTCCGCAGGAACAGCCGCCTGCAGCTCCCAGTGGCCACGGTTCACCGTTCCTGGGGAATGGGAGCTGCAGGAAGCGTGTGGGCATGGTGGGGATGTGGCTCCTAGGGAGAGCACCGAAATTCTGTTCTCTGTACTGCCTGACTTTCCTAGTCACAGGTCCATCTGGGTGATGGAGGAAACCAAGAGCCTCCATCAGTGCCCCTGCTGGCAGTCACAGGAAATCCATCCCAAGGGCTTGGCCCACCTGCCTGAATTGGCAACGGCTGTGCTCTTGGTGTTAAAGCGAGGAGAGCTTGTATGGAACAGCGGCTTTACTTTGAGGAGAGATGATGTTATTGTGACACAACAGCAACCAGAGCCTGCTGTTCACTGCAGCCTGCAGCTCCCTCTGTCCCTGTGTAGCTCACTCTCCATGTGCGGTATGGGTATGACTCTGTGCTGGACTCTGGTAATAGTCTGGTAACGTCTTGAGAAGCACCTTATCACGTAGGAACCAAATCCCATTGAAAGTCAATTAATTGACGCTGCTTAGGCACTTCTGAAAGTTATACTGCCTGATCCACCCTAGCTACAGAGGCTGGGTCTTCAGCTGAAGCTGCAGACAGGCATGCGTTTGGCTCAGGAAATCCCTGGTAATGGCTAAGCTGGTGGCTGTCAAGACTGCAGTCCAGGGCCCTGCTTTCCAAACCGGCAGCCTCATCCTTCCCTAGCAATGGCAACCGCTCCTCTCACTCCTTGCTACGTTCTCTCCCCAAGGGCTTTGCTGTGCTGCGCCAGGGAATGTTTCGCCCGGATGCATTATGGCTGCAGCAATCGCACGTACAAACAGACACTGTAACGAATCTGATCTCAGGGCCTGGTCCCTCCTGAATCAGTTACTGCAGCTGCGCTGTCCTTCTCAGTCTCCCCTCCCCACCACCACAGCTCTCCGGTTGTGTTGCCAGGGCTGTCTGAGCGTTCTTCACTGATCAGGCATGCCGTGTTGGCTCTGCCTGGTTTATGGCCATAGCTAACTCTGCCGCGCCGCCCCCGCACGCTCAGACTTTGCATGTAGCGTTTTGTTCAAAAGCTGCTCTGTGCTCAGTGCTGTGCTGATGTCTCCTGAGTGTAGCCTGTTGTCTCACTGAGCGTAGCGGTGTAAGCTGCCTCCTGTGCTGTAGCAGGCTAATGCTGCTACCTAGCAAACCTCACACCAGCCCCTGGGTGCTGGGCTCTGTGCAGCGACGGCAGGTAAAGGTGTTTTGGGCTCCATAGTCTGTAACTGCCCCTTCTGATGGATATCTGAGCCCTTCCCCCTCCTCCCAAGGGCCTCCCCTCATACTCTGCTGCCACAGGAGCTCTGCACAACACTGCCCAGCTCTAAGCTGGGGGGGACAGGAGACTGAAGGTTGCTGTGAATTTCAGAGACCAAGGCCATGCCCAGCCCCTGCCAGCTCATCAGCTGCAGCTCACTGTGGCTGTTGACTCTGTGTGTCCATGGCCAGGGCTTGTTTCTAGGGGAAATTACAACCATTGCAAATGAGGTCATCTTGGCCCCCCAGATCCAAGTCACTGAGACTACTTCTGAGCTGGGTCGGAGTTCCCTCTCTCAGGACAGAGAGCGAGTATCACCTGGGAAGGGGCTACCAATCCCCAGGGCTGTGCTGCTGCTGCTCCTCATCACATCTGTTCTCCTTGTGGCTCCCACCACTCGTCCTCCTCCCACCTCCCTCCTTCAAAAGGGGAAGATGCCGTAGCCACTGAGGTTGGAGCTGGAACAGCTCTATCAGCTCAGCCTCCCTGTCTCCCGGCAGCCAATGCAGGATCGGGGCCTACAGGCCATTCCCCTCTGTTTTCTCTGCTTTCATTTTAAAAGTCCCCAAAGCTTCCACCCAGGAAAAGGTACCTGCCTGCTTGTCTAGGATGAGCGGTCTGCCTTCCCCGGCCAGTGCCACCGCCACCACCTACTGCAGCATCCCGGCTTTCAATTGCAGGGCATGTCCCATCATTAGCAGAGCTGTGCAGGAACTGGAATTTCCATCCCAGGCAAAATTGTGCATCCTCCCACCACACACACAAACCATTGTTCTCAATTGGAGTGAACAGCCAGAAATGGGACATTTCCCAGGAACAGAAATGTTCAAAAAACTCCAGTTTACTTCTTCCAAAACTGAATTTGTTAAAAGTTTCCGACTGGCTTCCTAGGTCGTTGGTGGGGCACCCTGACTCTCCCCCTCATCCCCCCACCAGACATGCAGCCTGGGGAGCCAGGCAGCCGGGGAGCCAGGCACTGCCAGCTAAGTCTCCAGAGTTTGGGTGGTCCTGGCTTGCATCTCTAAGCCTCTTTTTCTCCAGTTCCACTCAGCTTATTACTGTGTGTTAATATTATTACACACAGAAAAATAGGTTGAAAGACTATTATGAAGGTTGCGCAGTGATGATAAAATTCCTAAGTAGATCACATACTATTTTCTCCACAGGACCCTTGCCCCCACTCACTGGCTCCCAGTCCCAGTCTCCCTTCCCTGGCTCTTCAGCCAATCACAGTCACCCACCCCCTCCCCAGTTTCTTGTCCCAGTCTCTCTGCCTAGCCAGTCCCAGTACTCCTGCTGCACCCTGACCAGGGCCGGCTCCAGGCACCAGCTTGGCAAGTAGGTGCTTGGGGCGGCCACTCTGGAGAAGGGCGGCAGGTCCAGTGATTCGGCGGCAATTCGGCGGATGGTCCCTCACTCCCGCTGGGAGCGAAGGACCTTCCGCCGAATTGCCGCCACAGATCGCGATCATGATTGCTGCTTTTTTTTTTTTTTTTGGGCTGCTTTGGGGCGGCCAAAACTCCTTGTCAGTCCTGTGTCCCCTTCCCTCACCACCCCCGTTCCTCCCACGCTGGTTCTGAGTCCAGCCAGGATTCCCAAGCACTGAATGGACCGTGGGGAATTATCTATCCTCTCCCACTAGTGGTGCACCCACTTATAAGACAATGATGTGCTGACTGCCCTTCTTGTGTGGGGCTAGCAGAGTGTGGCTAGCATGGGGGAATCCAGTGCATGTGGTTAAAGAGCCAGGGAGTTTGACGTTTACCTTTCTGGTTCAGCTTTAAGAGCATTAGCTCCAGTTTGTTGCATGGAAGTGATTTGTTCTCATTTGCTGACTCATTTCTCTGGATGAATGGCATGAACAGTAAAAAGTCTGAGCAGGTTTTTAGGTCAGTACATTCCAAATTAATGATTTTTTTTTTACACCTGACCCTGGAGGCGAACACCTGGAGTGTTCACTGCATGGACAATGGCTCAGACAAACACACATTCGGTGCTGGGATCTTGCCAGGGTAGGTGCCAGTGCCCCTTTCAGATGCTTGCCCAAGAAAACCACTTTGAACATGTAGAGGTTTCACTGGCAACTGTTAAATAACAATCAGGCAGAACCTTCATCAGGGAACCAGTGTAGAGATTTCTAATGTGCCTGCATTTGCTCAGAGCTGCAGGAGTTCCAGAGGGTTTGGCATGCTGCTGCTGATTAGCCTTTAATTTGTAGAGGTGTAATTAAGGCCAAATCCAGGGAGTTCCCTATTCACTCATAATCCTCTAAAAGGGATAGATACAAACATCGGAATCATGATGTATCCAAGCCTCTTCTCTTGGTGGAACTAGCAGGTTCCCAGTCCTGTGTAGGCTTCTGGATCACAAGGGTGGGGGATGTGGCTAGGGGATAAAACTAACTTCTGTTGGTTTCTAGGATGAAGCAAAGTAGATCTCCGAGCTCACACAACTGCCGCATACTACTGATGGCGGTCAGCTGAGACTAGTCCTGTTGGATCTATGTTCTCTGGAGGATGTGTGAAGCACTCCAGGCATTACGGATTATCTCAGGCCTGGTCTATACTACGAGTTTAGGTGGGGTGTGTCATTATAATCCATTCCCATCAGTGTTAGGATGGCTTATAAAACATGCCTGTGTGTTCCCAGCACAAGAACCCTCTGGATTCTCATGGGTTTTCTACTGGAAAGCTAACGCAATGGAAGAAATGAAGGAGAATGGCTTCATGATGCGTGGCTGGATATATGCTGGAATGGACTCCATAATGCACCATCCTTGGCGTGAAGAGAGATATGAGGGGAAAAGGCAGAAGGAAATATCATGGGTAGTCAGACCGAGGGGTCTGTATGAAAAGCCAGCTCCAGCTGTTAGAGACGTCAGTGGGAGCAGGTCAGGGTCCTAGTCATGGATACGTGATAAGGGCAAGCATTGCAGGGCATGATTTGTTGCCTCAACTTGTCCCTGCAGTGGTTTAGAACAACAACAAACAAGAGTGCATTTGACAGAACCGTTCTGGCATGTCCACATGCAGCATAACTCATGCCAGGGCCGTACCTGTGCATTCTGGGATTCCTGAACCACCTTTCCCACATTGCCCAGCACTGTGGATTCTGGGCAATTCCCAAACATTGTGGGATGGAGTTAGGAAGAACAGCTAAGCCAGGGAGCTGTGACATTTGCAGTTTCCTCTCCAGATCAGAAGGCACTTTGCACACTCTACCAGCTCAGCCAGACCTGAGCAACAAACTCAACCTGAGAGCTCCAGTCTACTGCTGCACCCAACCCTTGGCGCAGGTGCAGCATGTGGGGACACAAGACACTATGCAGGTGTTACAAGCTCAAGAGGTTCCAAACAATGTTTCGCAGTTGTTTTGCACCTTACATTAATAGAGCCTAAATGACCCACACAGCTGCTCCCAGCCTACCCAACCAGGGGTTCGTACCTTTATTTCTCCATTAAAGACATTGGTTGGTTTTAATGTATGACACCAAATACCCAGTGGCTCCAGGAAAATTAGCAGATAAGATAATGACCCAGATCT
The DNA here is from genome assembly GCF_013100865.1 of Trachemys scripta elegans. NCBI lineage: Eukaryota > Metazoa > Chordata > Testudines > Emydidae > Trachemys > Trachemys scripta. The sequence continues at coordinate 11,344,830 of NC_048311.1, read as the reverse complement.
TCAAAGATCCCATTGTCCTTTGCTCTCCTTAACTGACAATAACCAGGCAGTTTGGTTTGTATTATCCTCTTGTGGTGGGTTACGAAACATGTCTGAGTCCTAGGAAAATCCCAGACAGCTGGGCTAGGGCTAGCCAGGTGGGCCACAGCCCACGACCTGCATTTCCCCTCCAGCATGCAAGGTAGGGAATCATACAAGTGGGGGTTAAATAGCTTGAGCACTGAGCAGATGAGGCTCAGGAAACTCCAGGCCCTGGGTCTCTGTGTGAGGGCAGACAGGGCTGGGCTACCTGGGCCCTGGGAATAAAGAACTTTGATTTGACCAAGGTTAAACCCTGGCACGGGAAGATGAACATTGTGGTTTGTGATCCGCTGTCACCGCTGGGAGGAAAAGCCCAGCCTGGAACACCTGCTTATTGATAGCTTCATGCAGGTAATGAGAGCTCAGCCCATAAACTTGGCTTCACAAGCCCAGCTGGCTCATCCCACACTGAGGGCAAGTCCTACTGGATGCTGATTCTGGAGAAACCAAAGGAGAATGGCACAGTGATTTGTGCTTAAACGGTGTTAGTCTCAGCCATGCTTTAAACTGCTATGGGGCCATGGCACAGCGGAGAGAGGGCCTGTGAGGCTGTTTGTGGGAGCTCCACTGTGCCCCGTTAGCAGCCAGGCATCTCTTTATATGCAGTCATTCAGTCTCCAGGCTCCCTTGCCTCTCACTCTGCTTCCCAGTTTGGTTTCAGAGCTTGCTCTGCACTAACTACCAGGCAGCATGACTGCCTGCTGCTTTCATGCTGTTTGGAAGCGTCTCGTTTCCATGGCCTTGTTTGTGGCCACAGGACACATGGTTAATATTGGCTTAGTAACCATGGGCGCTCACAATGTGTCTTCCTGGTCATCAGCTGAGGCTGGCACTTGACTGTCTTCCTGCAACAGATGTTTTGCTACATAGATGGGCTCCTCCCGCGCCACCCCAGCTGGGACTGTGCAGTTGGGTTGGGATCCTTCCGCCCAGATCTCTGTGTGGAATGACATCCCAGAATGCATTGCTCCTCATGCTGGTGATGTTATTCTCTGTGCATGTCTCTGCAGCTACTCTGTCCCCTGCTGAAGCCCTAGGACAGCTGGGATATCTGCCCAGGATGCATTTATACACACATGATCAGTCCACACGGTAGCAGGGTGCACAAACTTGGTTGACACAGGGTTGTGTTGTAAATGAGGCTGCTGGGTGAATAGTGTCACAATGGACAGCTTACAAAACCAGATGCTTTTAACAGGTTAGTGCAGACAGGGCCTTATATTGTCACTTGTAAATCAAGAGGCCAAATTTATTCCTAGCGTTAAGCAACTGTGTGGTCCATGGGTTTGTGCTAGGAATGGATTTGGCCCCAGCGTGCTATTTAGTTTTTACACATTTCGCTTCATGTAAATAGTTTCTTTTAATTTCTCATGAATAATTATCAGTCCGTGATTCCAATGAGCCGTTAACATCCTGCACCTCCTCAAGAAGTTAATTACCCTTGGCTAACAATTGCAACCAAACACTGGCTTCTTATTGACTCTGACCCAGCAGGTCATCATTTCCTCTCCTGACTGGACTTGTCTTATCTCATTTGGAAAGTCCTGGCCAGAGTTTGTTTACAAGGCTGCCTTTATTGAGTACCCTGACAGGAAGAAATCTGAGGAAATTATGAGATGGAACTGACTGCAGGTAAAGTACAAGCTGAGATTTCCAGTAATGTGTCTGCTTCAGCAATCAGACATAATTTAATACATAATAGCTTATTACAGTCTTTGAAGGGTCAGATTCTGAGCTCAGTTCCACCACTATAAATCCAGAGTAACGCCTCTGACTGCCATGGAATTACTCTTGATTTACAATGGTATCGCTCCGAACAGATGGAACCTGAAGATTCTAAGACAACCCTACCAGAATTTTCTCTCTTGCTATGTTACATAGTAGCTTGGCACACAGGAACGGCCATTCCAGACCAGATCAATAGTCTCTTTCACCCAACATCCTGTCTCTGACAGTGGCCCTGTCATAACTATAAAGGGAAAGGTAACAGCTCTCCTGTGTACAGTATTATAAAATCCCTCCTGGCCAGAGACTCCAAAATCCTTTTACCTGTAAAGGGTTAAGAAGCTCAGGTAACCTGGTTGACACGACCCAAAGGACCAATAAGGGGACAAGATACTTTCAAATCTTGGGGGTGGGGGGTGGGGAAGGCTTTTTGTTTGTGCTCTTTTTTTGGGAAAGTCGTTCACTCTTGGGACTGAGAGGGACCAGACATCAATCCAGGTTCTCCAAATCTTTCTGAACAAGTCTCTCATATTTCAAACTTGTAAGTAAACAGCCAGGCAAGGCGTGTTAGTTTTTATCTTTGTTTTCTCAACTTGTAAATGTACCTTTTTGCTAGAGTGTTTATCTCTGTTTGCTGTACTTTGAACCTGAGGCTAGAGGGGGGTCCTCTGAGCTCTTCAAGTTTGATACCCTGTAAAGTTATTTTCCATCCTGATTTTACAGAGATGATTTTTACCTTTTTTCTTTAATTAAAAGCCTTCTTTTTAAGAACCTGATTGATTTTTCCTTGTTTTTAGATCCAAGGGGGTTGGATCTTGATCCACCAGGAGTTGGTGGGAGAAAGGAGGGGGATGGTTAATTTCTCCTTGTTTTAAGATCCAAGGGGTTTGGATCTGTATTCACCAGGGAATTGGTGAAGAGTTTCTCAAGGCTTCCCAGGGAAGGGAATTAGCTTGGGAATGGTGGCAGCGGACCAGATCTAAGCTGGTAGTTAAGCTTAGAAGTTTTCATGCAGGCTCCCACATTTGTACCCTAAAGTTCAGAGTGGGGAAGCAGCCTTGACAGGCCCGGACTAGATCCTGCAGAGGAAGGTGCAAGAATTGTAATCAACAAGTATGTAATAACTTGCTCATAGAGAAAGTTTCTTTCTAATCCCAGATAGTTAGTAACTGGTTTATGCACTTTTAGCATGAGGGTTCACACCCCTTTTGTTTTTTCTGATGTAACAGGGTATTCTGGCTATCCATATGATATCCAACCCTCTTTTTGAATCCCGGTAACCTCTTGGACTCAGCAAAACCTTGTAGCAGTGAGTTCCTACCTTGCCTCTTAGCAGCCTTAACTCTGCCCTGTAATCTGGGGCCACAAACACACAAAGGCCTTCATAATATGGTTAATCCATGGCAGGGCAGAGTTAAGGTTGTTTGGGTGCCACAGCTATGCATTCCCAGACCTTAACATGTTTGAATTTCTTTTAAGTGTAACCTTAACTCTGAATTTCATGGATTTACAACACCTGGTTTGGGGATATTTACAACATCCCTGTAATGTTTTTTTACTCTTAAATTACTGATATATATCCTCATCTTCAACTCCATTTTACCTTAGTGGTTTGTCTTGTAATGTCTACAGTAAATGCCTTTGGGCCTGTCATGTTGTATTTGCTGTAGCTCATGAAATATAGATTGGCTGATCCCAGTGGCAGCAGCCGCACCATTGGTCCAATGAGTTCTCCTAAGTACTGGAGGAAGATCCTCTAAAGGCCCTGGAGCAAGGCCTGTTATTGGGGGAGGGATAGCTCAGTGGTTTGAGCACTGGCCTGCTAAACCCAGGGTTGTAAATTCAATCCTTGAGGGGGCCATTTAAGGATCTGGGGCAAAAATCTGTCTGGGGATTGGTCTTGCTTTGAGCAGGGGGTTGGACTAGATGACCTCCTGAGTTTCCTTCCAACCCTGACATTCTATGATTTTGTTCTGTGTTTGTACAGTACCTAGCACAGTGGGGTCTGGGTCCATGATTAGGGCTCCAAGGTGCTACCATAATATAATCAAATAAACATAATAATAACACAGGAAGTCCTCTGCACCCCAGCTGTCATGGGTTACTTATGACTGTGCCAACAGAGGGAAAAGAAAGTGTACTGGAGTTTGTGAAATGCTTCCATCATTTTAAGGTTTCCTTCCTCCCAGATCAGTATTTTGAGACTTGTGATGTTCCTTATTATGGATCCCAGAATGAATTAACTATAAAACTATCTCCCTCTGCGGGGGCACTTTCCTGATTAGAAAGGCTTCATTTGGTTAACAGACCTTGCTGTGTTGGGTGTTTAAACTGAGGTTGAAAGAGAGAAGTCTAATTTTTCAAAGACTCTGTTTTCTCAGGCAAAGATGAATTCCACTCCTAGTGCATATCCCTCCTCAGAAGTGTCCGTGCCACCCATTTCTGCTTGGGCTTTATAATCTCGCTAATACTGTTTTGCATAGACCAATGGTGGAAACTGCTGCTAATTAACTGAGGGAGCAATAGGTCAAATGAAAGGAATCTGGACACCTGCAGATGAGGGCTTGAGGAGTCTCACAAGGTTTCCAGATGGAAACCAAACGAGTAACCATTTGAGAGGTAGCATGGCCTAGTGAGTAGGGCACTGGAATGGGAGTCAGGAGACCTTGGCCTGGTCTACACTAGGGGAGGGGGGTCGATCTAAGATACACAACTTCAGCTACTAGAATAGTGTAGCTGAAGTCAACGTATCTTAGATCGACTTAGAATTACTTACTTCACGTCCTCACGGCACGGGATCGACGGCTGCCACTCCCCCATCGACTTTGCTTCCGCCTCTCGCCGAGCTGGAGTTCAGCAGTCGACGGGAGAGCGATCGGGGATCGATTTATCGCGTCTACACTACATGCGATAAATCGATCCCCAATGCATCAACGCTACCCGCCGATCTGGTGGGTAGTGTAGACGTACCCCTTGGTTCTAATTCTGACTGCCACTGAACTGCTGTAAGTCACTCACCTCTCTGTACTTTGGATGTCCTGCCCACCCCTTATTTGCTTCGACTGGGAGTTCTCTGGGGAAGGAGCTGTGTCCGTGTATACATAGTAGCACCTTGTGGCCCTGATCTCATGTGGGGTCTGTAGGTTCAGCTGCAATATAAATAACAAACCATAACAACAATTCGTAACCTTACAAATGGTTGGTTTCAAATTTGGTTCAGTAACAGCTGATGGTTCAAGGGGGTTGGTAACTGCTAATCCAGTTTGCCCAATCCTAATGCAAACACACAGCATAGAGAATTCAAGCAGCAGTGGGGAACAATACTGGGCATGATTTCTACCAGTTCTTTCATATGCCATGAGAGAGATTGTGAACACTAATTAGATAACCCCAGCAGCCCTTTTTAGGAGCTGAAAATGCTCAGTGTGTTCTGGTGTCTTCCCAGGTCTGATCTTTTAAAATCTTGCTTCATTTCCTGTCCGCAACAATGGAACTTCTCTTAAAGCGGTGGGAGTTTGCTTAACTTTTGCTCCAATCTGTGGCATTCTTCACAAATTCCTTGATGCCCCCTCTAGCATCGTTCTGTTTGTTTATAGCAATTCTTGATGTCTTTCACATTCATTAGCAGTTTGCCATCTGCTGTCTTAATAGAGTAATAAATGAGTGTCGTGGTGAGTTTCTTGACAGCACAGAAAGCTATATTTGCATAAGTATTTTCATCCATCTTCTTTAACTCTGCTCACTTTCTTCTTGCAATGTGTTCTGACTTTTCTGTTAAAGATATATCTTCCTAACCACTATGGCTGTAGAGAGAAAAGTGTTTAGAAAACCAACACATTGCAGGATTCTACCTTTATCTTTCCCCAGTGACTTCCAGAGAGGATTTGCTTAGTTCACAGGGCCAAAGAAGAATTGATCCAAGTGCTCATCTGTCTGCTTTGCCCCCTCCACCCATGTATTCCAAACCCTACTGAACACCCTTGGAGGAGGTTAGAAGGACAAGGCACCATTCTGGGGAGTACGGTGGAGGACATATTTGTGGGGTTCAGCTAATATTCCAGTCCAAGTGTGTCAGAAAACACAGCCCTGTTTCAGTAATTGTTCTTCTTTACTAAGAATTTCATTCTGCAGAGGTGAGAAATGTTCCTATTCAGCGCAGCCCGCCCATGGGTTAAAGGATTTTAGCAGTGTGTGTCAGATTGCTTGCCTCCTACTTATCAATTATTTCTCTTTTGCAAGAGCAGCAGCAGCAGCTAATGATGGGCAGGAGCGTTCCGCCATTCGCCTCAATGGTCAGAGCCCTTCTCAGAGACAGAAATAAGTTTCCCCAGATTCAGCCCCAGTTGCAGCAGGGAAGCGAGAGATTCAAATGCAGCCTCTATTTCTGCACCGCACAGTGCTCCTCTGGCTTGGGTTAAAGGGATGGCCACGCTTTACAACGCAGTCTGGTTGCAAGATGGTTTTCCTCTCCAGCCCAAGCATGTTGAATTTTCTCACGTGAAGTTTTTCTAATAAAAATGCCCTCTCCTGTCTCTCTGCCCCTGGGATCTTATCGCCTGAAGTGCCTGGGCTTTGGGTCTCTCTCACATGGGGCTCAGCCCATTCTTGTTTTGTATAATGAGCTTAGAGCTGGTGGAGGCTGGAGTCCCCTCGACCACAGGACAGGCTCAGTGAGGACAGCAGTCGGGTACGTTTCCTTCACACATGACCCTGTACTCAGTTGCCCTTTGCTTCAACGCTGCCCAGGGGAGGTCAGCCATCATGGCCCATTCAGCACTTGGAGCCTCTACTAATACTGCTGCCAACAGGCATAGGGCGGTGGAATGGTCCAAGGTCACCAGCATAGGTTACCCAATGCATCCCAGCTTCCTGCCTTATTACCTAGCTCTCCAGATGTTTGTAATGCCCCAGTCACTGTGGTAGTTGGGCATCATTGCATCCCCTGGGCTGTGTTCAGAGCAGTAACCAAGCACACCAGTTCCTGGGTTTGCCACAGCCTCCCTATGTGACATGGGGCAAATCTCTTTGGTTCACGTCTCCAGAGGTGTTTTTGGCACCTAACTTCCCCTGAAGTCACCTAACTGAATACCTGTGAGGCTCTGGTCCCGGGTCTCTCTCAGCCCCCAATCTGTAAGATAAGAGCCATTAATGACTGCGATGTGCTCAGGGTTGGGGGGATGAGGGCCATGTAAGTAGACAGGCGAGAAACCCATCTGCCCAGTCCTTTTTGATCCACTCCTGCATCTTCCTTTCCCAGGCATGAGGGACCCTTTCCCCTCAAGGTGACACAGGAGACACAGCTTCATGTATCAGTCTCCAATTTCTAAGCGAACCATCCGCTTTGCAGCGGTGAGGAGCAGTGACGCTCGTTCTGCACATTAAACATTGATGCTTCCCCACAAAGCCTGTTTGGGCTTAATGCAGCTGGGCCCTTTGTAGGCAGCGGCTAATGCCCTTCTCTGGAATTCAGTTATTTGAACTGTGCTGGGAGGCAGCTGCAACCTCTGCTCCCCACCATCGCTCAAGCCTCTTTTAACTTAATGACAACTTTGCTAACAGCTGAAATCGATACAATCCCAGTGTCTCAATCTAATCACGGCTCCACAGCCCAGCGGCTTTTCAGTACTGCAGATGTGCACGGTCTCTTGATGTGAGTTTAACCCTGGCGTGGCAGGACATTATTGGGCATGCTGGCTGTCTCTCACAAGAGCTCTTCTGGCCCTGGTTCATGTGTGTCCGTGGAAAAGCCTCCAAAGACCCCAGAATCGGCCCTGTGACTGGGCTCACAGCACGGACTGGACTCAGTGTCACTGCCTGCATGGCTAAAATAATGCCTGTATCCTAGCCAAGTAGCCCTCGGATCTGACCTCTCCCATATTTCACGTGGGAAAGCCCAGACAAGTAGGGAAAGGCTGACTCGAAGGGCTTTGCTGGAGGGACTGGTGCAGGAAGTCTGTGTGTACAGCCAGGCAGTTTTGTACAGAGGGCTTGCTGGGGCAGGGGGGTGTATGTGTGTGTCTGGCTTGGGAGGAGGCCTGGGGACCTTGGCTAATAGTCTCAAAAGCACCTAAGTGACTTTAAAGTCCAAGTCCCAGTTTCAAAAGGGACTTAACCCAGATCCCCAAAGGTATTTAGGCACCTAACTTCCACTGGAGCAGGGTCTTAGATACTAAGGAGCCCAAGTCTCATTAACATCAAATGGGACTTAGGTTCCTAAGTCACTTAGGCACTGTAAAAATGATTTCCCCTTATCTGCAAAGGGCTGAAAGTCTGCCGCTATTGGCTATTGACAGCTGGAGCCCCTTGTGAGCTATGCAGTACCCACCAGTCATGGGCAGAGCCCTATCATAGGGGCTTTGGGCCCCATCCTCAGGACCCATGGGGTGGCAAAGGTGGCTGTCGCTAGCCTTACACCACCCTGATTTGAGGTCTGGTTTGCCTGAGGCTGCTCTAAGCTCTGTTCAGCTGCAAGGGGCTATTGCGGTCGCTGGCGACTGCTGCAGCACAGAGGCCCTCTGGCCACACCCTCTGTGCGATGGCCTAGGGCTGCCCACACTATCTAGTGTGGACCAAGACATGGCTTCTGCATTTACAGCATCACACAGCAGGGGGCGCAGTGGTGCATGGAAAGACAAAGAAGGAGTCAAGTTTTTATAGATTCCCCCCCTGGTCCCTGAAAATCTCACATTGCATGAGTGCTGAGCAGGACTCCAGGTGCCTCTGCAGAGCCCGCTGCCCATGAGAGGGGCTCGTTGCATGGGTGTGCAGAGATGGAGGAGAGCAAACGGTGAAAGGAAAGAGCCAGCCTCTCACAGGGAAACTTTGTAAAAAAAACCCAACCTGCTCTGAGATCTGTTCTGGAAAGATTTGGACTAGATGACCTCTTGAGGTCCCTTCCAACTCTGATATTCTATTCTATGAACAGAAATCCTGGGAAGATCAAACTCTGCTGCAGCCTGGAGTAGCAGAATGGTTCCCTTTGAATGAAAGCAGCGCTGGGAGCAGCAGCGGTTTAGCAAGTCTGCATTGTTCCTAGCAAGGTTTGAAACTTTTCAGCTGCTGGGTGAGATCTAAACAGTTGCTGTTTCCATCCCACTATTACCACGTTCAAAGGAGGGAGAGATTTGTCTGGTATTATTTTTAAGACAGACATCCTGGCAAGTGTGTGCAGATAAGGGACAGGAGTTCTGTGGCTCACGGACTAGCTCCTTGGGAGCCATGGAATGGCTTGGAAGACTGTAAAATAAAACACAGGCACCTTCGCTTTGTGCAGAGCTGGGTTTGCATCCTGGGGTTGCCTGGCTCCTGTGGGGCACTTGTGCTGAGTTAATGGTAGTTTATATATGGGGCTGTTGGAAGGAAAACCTGTGTGTTGGGGGACACAGGACTCTGGAAAGGCCAATGTGATTGCTAGGTGCCACCTTGGGGTGTTTGTTCAGATGCTAGCAGGTGGGCGAGGAGCTTGAGGAAGGTGCTGTCAGGGGACTCTCAAGACACCAGAGACTAGGAGGAGTGTATGGGTCCAGGCTACAGGGAGATGGCATTGAGAGCACCGTCAGAGGACGGAGGACCTTGCAGCTTCTGAGAAGGAAATGTGAACCGGAATCTGTAGCACGCTCGTACTGTGCTGCGGAGAGTAAAGAGGACACCTCTACATGCCAGCAACTGAGCTCATCTGTGGGTTTGCCTGCAAGCAGAAAAGTCAGAGTTTGTTAACTCAGTCTGGGGTGCAGTGGTGGTGGCCGGGTTTTCCTGCAGTGGCCTTTGAAGAGCACTGACCCTATTTATCAGCAAGCACCCTGCTGCTGGGGACAGGACCCTTGGGATACAAGGGGCAGAGGAAGGGGAGACATGAGGCCAAATTTCCAAGCACAAAGCTTGGTAGTGGCAGCAGGTACCTGAGCCCGGGGCACAGAAAACATGAAGTCATAACAGCTCCCAAGGGCCAGCCTGGCATTTTCAGTTCCTCCAGACCCCTCTGACACGAACAAGACTGTCCAAAAACCAGCCCAGCCACAAGGAAACCGGGAGCCAGTGTTTGGGTTCTGCCTCCTTGCGCTCAGCCTAGGGTGACCAGATAGTGTGAAAAATCGGGACGGGGGTGGGGAGTAATAGGTGATAATATATTAAAAAGCCCTGAATACCAGGACTGCCCCTATAAAATTGGGACATCTGGTCGCCCTGACTCAGCCGCTTGTGGAAGGAACACGACACACAAACACACATACCCTGCCCAAAGAGATTGCATCCCTCTGTTTATATGTGATTTCCTGTTCTCCGCCCTGGGTATGTGTGATCTGTTCAGACTGCAAGGCCCAGATCCTCAAAGATCCCCACTGACAGCAAGCCCAACGAGTGTCCCTGCCCTCTGACAGTGCCAATCAGGGGCACCTGCAGAGCATGCTCTGCCTGGAGAAGGGGAGCTGCAAAAGGTGAAACTGGCCACAGGGGAGGGGGGAGTTTGCCCAAGAAGAGAGGACACTAGAGACAGCAATGGAGCCCAGGAGCCTGGGGAGCCCAGCCCGAGGCAGTGACTAGCTTTCCCTTTTCCCCCAGCGGGAAGCCCGAGAAGGAAGGAAAGGGGAACAGAAAAGGAAGAGGAAAAAATGAATTAAAGTGTCTTTTAAACCCTGGAGGCCAACCCACCACTGTGCTCCCAGGAGGGATAGAGATTGCAAGCCAGATGTCTGTGGCTGGAAGTTTGTGTAATTTCATTGGCACCCAGAAACCACACAGTGACGGCTGGATGATGGTTAGCTAGTTAGACCTCCCGTATCTCTCCTCCTATCTCTTCTAACTGCTGTCTCCTTTCCTCTCTATATCTCTTGCTCATGTTCCCAAACTTTCCTTTCTGTCCTCTGCCCCCCTTCATTGCTGCTACCTGTCCTTCCCCCCTTTGCCCTTTATTCCTCCTACCCCCTATCTCCCTCTCCCCACTTTGCCTCCTGCTGGGAATTTAGCAATCAAGCTGCCGTTTAATGAACCAGTTGCACAATGTGACCTGCAGAGGGGCCCATGTTTACTGGCCCTTGGTCTTGGCTGTTCTCTCTCTGGAGCTCTGCTGGTTACCAACCTGCTGCTCCAGACCCCTGGGACTGGGATGACTTCTCACACTGCTCCTGGGAGTCTGATTGCTGGAAACTCTCTCAAAGCCTCCTGAAAACAGGACCACAGCATGTCATTAAGAGCAAAGCTCCCAACATGTGCTGCTTTTCTCTTGCAGACAGCAGCCCAGGAAAGAAGACTGTTTGCACCCACCTTTCCTGCACCAGGAAGCTGCATGTCTGGCCTGGACTGACAATGCCGTTTAGGCACTGAGCGTCAATAGGAATATCTCCTGTGGCAGGACACGGCCGCACTGAACCGGCACTGCGTGTGCAGAGAGCTCACCGTCTGCATGTCTGCTACTGCAGAGCTGCTGCCACTGCTCTGAAAATGGCCATAGAAACAGGCTCCCAAGACTCAGGCGAGGTTATTAGTGCCACGTCGCAGCAACAGATTATGGGTTGCAACAACCTGTCAGAGGAAGAGCGTTGTTCGGGCTGCATGGATGTGTGTGTGTGTGTGTGTGTGAGAGAGAGAGAGAGAGAATCACAGAGAGAGGCTACTTTGGTGCCCTGCTAGTTCTTTGACGTTGCCCTACCAGCTCCTGTGCCTGGTGTCTAGAGAGCCTGGCTGTGGGGCTGTTAGAGGCAGTAGGTAAAATAGGTAACGCAAATCTGCATGCCGGAGTAGTGTGTCCGGCTCTAGCACTGACTGTTTCCCTTGCCTTCTTGGAGCTGCACTAATATAGGGCTAGGGATACTTGCAGAAAGTGAGGTTTTAGCTCAGATGCTAGACGGCATTTTCAAATGCTCTGATCAGTTGTCAGATTTGCACTTTGTGCTTTGTTCGTTATGTATAGCAGCCAGCTCAGAAAGATGGCTCTAGACTAGGACTTCATGACCTGAAGAAGAGCTCGGTGGAGCCTGAAAGCGTCTCTTTCACCAACAGAAGTTAGTCCAATAAAAGATATCGCCTCACCTTACCTACCTTGTCTCTCTAATATCCTGGGACTAATATGGCTACAACAGCATTGCAAACAAATATTTCTGTGGATTTAGTCATGGAATAAATTCAGAAATAATTACAAACAAAAAAATGCAATGATTTTGCAATCTGCTGAAAATGCAAGAACAAGGACAAAATTAATTGAATACTTTATTTGCTGCAAATTATTTACTCAGCTCCATTGATTACTGTTATTACTAAAATAAAAAAAGATGGGATTTGGCACAGTTTTCAATATTTCAATAGTTTCCTTTTCAATATTATTTTTATTCCTTATTTGACAAACATTGAAAGTCACTACTTGGTAATTGGCAAAGCAACGAACACGACTCTTTGTGACACTGATAATTCATTCAGTAGTTCAGAGCTGAGCACATATCTCCGCAACCTTTGGGCTATTCATTAGTGGCCTGATCCTGGCAGGTCCTGAGTATTCTCAACTCTTGGGGAGGGAAAGGTGCTCAGCACATAGGACAACCAGCCCTAAAGAATATAGAAGTAGCTCTTGAGGTGGCCCTGGTAGAGTTGGGTCTCCCCAATCTAGTGAAAACCTTTAAAGATTAAGGCCTTATAGTCAAACATTTTGGGGATCTAAGCAAACACGTCCTTGCAGCACCTCTCCTGCATGTGTGGCAATATGTTAAGGAAATTAACGGCCCCTCTGATAGTTTGTACTGGCGGCAGAACCTAATCCCATATGTGCTAAGACAAAGCCCTTCCCAGACCTCTTAACGCTTGTACCCCACATTTGCCCTGGATTCTCATCCCTTGATCCATTCTATCTGTTTATAAGCAGGCCACCCTCCCTTAGCGGAAGGGCTGCTATTACTAGATGTTGTGATGGATCTGCTAAGCAAGGGACTACAACTCCCATCAGCCTCCTCCCATTGCATATCTCTTTACCCTGGCCAGGTAGAGGGAAAGGTCCTCCATCAGGAAGTGGCTGGTTTTGTGTTGGGTGTGACTGCTGGACGCTACCATGGGGTGTGGGTCTGTGTGGGACTGATGGGGGTGCAGCAGCAGCGGGCAGGGAGCCAATGCAGAGGGGCCCAATGAGAGACATTAACTGAGCAGGCTGGAAACCTGCAAATGTTTAGTTGCTTGAATAGAGACCGGGACTGGAGAGGGCACCATACAGCTCACTTGGAACTGGAAAAGCCTCCAGAGCTAGGGTACCTGCACCCTTCCCCTGCCTGCCAGCTTTAGTAAATACCCTTCCCCTTAGCCAGGTGTCTGAGTGGGTGTGGGGCCCAGCAGGGCCAGTGCCTAAAAGAACAAGCTGCTGAAGCACCCACAGTGCTTGTGTCTGAGTCACAGTGCACCTGCCACATTATTGGCACCCTGGGGGCTTGGTATGAGGGGCAGCCCCAATAGTTACAATGTGAAAGAACATGCTTGCTTTCAGTTTTGACCCAGGCTTTTTTCAGTGGGCTCATGGAAGACACCTGACTGACAGGCCTGTAGACAAAATATTAGGCACAGGACAGTTCCATCAAGAACAGTGCCTGATTCCCATACACTGGCTGAGATGCACTGCAGGAGCCCATTGGGGACTGTTCCCAACTGGCATAATTTAAAGCAACCCTTAGGGCTGTTTCCAGGATTGGGGAGCTGGAACCAGCTGCTGGACTGAGATTTGGGCCCATCTCACCTAGCACAGGAAAGCCGGCTGGATTCAGTTAAGTTCTGATCTGAATCCACATTTAAGGTCTGAGCCAAACATTTTAAGAAGTTCAGAGGGGTCCATAGAATTTTTAAATAAGATTGGGCCACCCTCTGTTCTCAGTCACGGTGTGAGATCAAGGCTCAGGATTGTTGTGCTCTCTGTGAGTGCCCCAAAGGGGCTCTGAGTATGTTTGGAACATGCTTGGTAGGAGACAGAACAAAGGGAACATTGGACTCAGCCCGGGTTCACATCTAAAGCAGGAGGCTGTGTGAAGATGGACCCAGACACAGGTGACAGGAGCATTGTCAGCGGCTGTCTGTCTGCAGGCCAGCAGCAAAGAACAAGAAACAGCCGTAGGGGCCTGAGCCGAGATCCAAGAGGGAGTGATGGAATCCTGAGTACCTGATCAGGAACCTTTCCATGTCCTCTCCCTTTGCTCACAAGGCACGTGGTAATGCTGCAGGGCTGCTCAGGGCTATAGCTGCTGCTGCTGCTTAGAGCGTGCAAAGGAAACAGAACAGCTAGGAAGGTAAAGTTTTCATCTCCTGCCTTTGCAGAGCCTGGCTTGTTTTTTGCCATAACAGGGCTTATGTCTAATACTGGGGTGACTAAACCCAGTGAGTCTCAAACTGCGTTCTTCCAGCAGAGAGAACAGGCCAGCTCATGGGGTAGTGATGTGTAGCAGTGATGGGGACCGAGGTTTTTAAAAAACAACGCTTATTGCAGTAAAGACACCAAAACCACATAAAACACGCCCTGGAGGGCACTTTGCTGTGTCAGCAACTGCTGTGACTGCCACAGGGCTGTTATGTGATAGCGGATGGCCAATGGGAGGGGAAGTGGAAAAAAAGAATCCTAACAATGGTCTTGGTTCACTACTAGATGGAAATGGTAGAATTATCAATAATAATGCAGAAAAGGCAGAAGTCTTCAATAAATATTTCTGTTCTGTATTTGGGGAAAAAACAGATGGTATAGTCTTATCACGTAGTGATGAAAATACTCTTTCTATTCCACTAGTATCTCTGGAGGATGTTAAACAGACACTATTAAAGTAAGATATTTTTACATCAGCAGGTCCAGAGAATTTGGATCCAAGAGTTTCAAAAGAGCTGGCTGAGGAGTTTGCTGGATAGTTAATGTTGCTTTTTCAATAAATCTTGGAGCACTGGGGAAGTTCAGAAGACTGGAAGAAAACTAATGTTGTGTCAGATTTTAAAAAGAATAAACAGGATGACCTAGGTAAATATACGCCTGTCAGCCTGCCATCAAGCCCGGGAAAGATAACAGAGCAGCTGATATGGGACTCGATTAATATAGAATTAAAGGAGGGAATGTAATTAATGCAAATCAACGTGAGTTTATGGAAAACAGATCCTGTCAAACTTACTTGATCTCTTTCTTGATGAGATTACAAGTTTGGCTGACAAAGATCCTAGTGTTGACACGATCGACTTAGACTTCTGTAACACGTTTGACTTGGTTCTGTACAACATTTAAAAAAACCTAGAAAGATATCAAATTAACCTGGCACACATTAAATGGATTAAATACTGGCTGATCTATAGGTCTCAAAGTGTAACTGTAAACAGGGAATCATCATCAAGCAGATGGGTTCCCAAGGGGTCCCGCAAGGATTGATTCTTGGCCCAATGCTATTTAATATTTTTATCAGTGATCTGAAGAAACCATAAGATCATCACTGATGAAGTTTGCAGATGACACAAAAATTGGGAGAGTGGGAAATAATGAAGAGGACAGGTCATTATTTCAGAGCAATCTGGATCACTTAGTAAACTGGGCGCAAGCAAACAATATATGTTTTAATATACCATAAGTGTATACACCTATGAACAAAGAATGCAGGCCATAATTAAGGATGGGGGACTGTATCCTGAGAAGCAGAGACTCTAAAAAAAGATTTGGGGCCATGGTGGATATTCAGCTGAACAGCTCCCAATGTGATGTTGTGGCCAAAATGGCTGATGTGATCCTGGGATGCATGAATAGGAAAATCTCAAGTAGGAGTAGAGAGATTATTTCACCTGTGTATTTGGCACTGCTGGAATACCGTGTCCAGTTCTGGTGCCCACGATTCAAGGAAGACGTTGATCAATTGGAGAGTGTTCAGAGAAGAGCCATGAGAATGATTAAAGCATTATGAAACCTGCCCTATAGTGAAAGACTCAAGGAGCTCAATCTATTTAGCTCAACAAAGAGAAGGTTAACAGTTGACTTGACCACAGTCTGTAAGTACCTCCATGGGGAACAAATATTTAATAATAGGCTCTTCAGTGTAACAAGAAAAGTATAACATGATCAATGGCTGTAAGTTGAAGCTAGACCAATTCACACTGCAAACATTTTTAACAATGAGGGTAATTAACCATTGGAACAATTTACCAAGGGTTGTGGGGATTCTCCATCATTGAGAATTTTAAAATCAAGATTTAATGTGTTTCTAAAAGATCTGCGCTAGGAATTATTTTGGGGAGGTTTTCTGGCCTGCATTATCCTGGAGGTCAGACTAGATGGTCATAGTGGTCCCTTCTGGCCTTGAAATCTATGAACAGGAGGGCACTTATTATCCATATAAATGGATCAGGAATGAGAGGGAACTTATTATCCATATAAATGTCTTATCTTTGTTTTGACACTAAGTACTTGACTTCAGTGATATCTTGTAGCAGGGAGTTCCACAGGCTAAATACCCATTATGTAAAAAATACTTCCATTTATCAGTTTTAAATTGGTTGCTTTTCAATGCCTCCATTTTCTTGTGCTAGAAGAATGGGTGAATGGCCATGCCCAGCTGACCTCCTCTGGATCGTTAATCAGATAATAATACGTAGATCATCTCTAGTGCTTTTCAGCAGCAGACTCAACGTGCTTTACAAAGAGGTCAGTATCATTATCCCCACTTTACAGATGGAGAAACTGAGACACAGGGAGGTGCAGTGACTTACCCCAGGTCACAGAACCCACCTCTGCTGAGTCCAGGTCTAGTGCTCTGTCCATTAGGCCATGCTGCCTCTTGTTCCCTCATTTCATACCGTACACCTGCGTCATGTCACCCTACTCATTAACTGTCTGTAATCTGAACTGTCTCATTCTTTTCAGTCCCTCCTGCCTGGAATCACTTTCATTGCCTGACTTTGATCCCCTCCTGTCCGGTTCCAGTGGGGCGATCAGAACTGAACACAGTGTCCGGGGGGGAGCGGCTCATCAATGTATCCAAGAAGAGACCTGAACCATCCGCAGTGAGAGCCGGGGGTGAGAATTGAGGGGTGGGGAGTTGGTGGCCATCACCCCCTCTCCATGCTCAGAAGGTCTTTAGGGTAGGGAAAGGATGTGCCTCCTCCTCAACTGCGTGTGCAGAAGTTCCTGTGCCTCCTGCCAGCTGACTGTAGTGAGCTAGGGGCAGAGACACCCCATCTTAGCACGTCCCAAGGGCAGGGATACGCCACAGCTAGGATTCCCTGGAGATTCCTCTCAGCTCCAGCTCACTTGAACACAAAGCTCTGAGACAGGCTGCAGAGGCCGGCTAACTCCCAGCCTCATGATCCCATCACCAACCAGGCCTCACCGAGCCCTAGGCCCAAGCAATGCCCCAGAGACTTTTAATAACATGGGAGCAAATTGTGCTCCAGTTACAGTGTAAATCTGGAATGACTCCACTGATGTCAGCACCATTACTCTGGATTTATAGCAGTGGAACAAGAGCCAAATTTGGCCCCAGATACTAGTTAGAGCCAATTAGAGCTGCCAGCCACTTCTCTCCCGCTGCTGCCAAGCCTTTGAAACAGTCTCAGGCCCTTTTTGGCAGGCTGCTGAGTCCTTCCCTCAGTGGGAGCAGAGGTCCAGCAATGGCTGATGCATGAGTTGTAAAGTTAGCACTATCAAATGGGCATCATTTGGGGCTGATAATGCAGCTACTGTACGGCACAGCAACTCTCTTGGAGGCAGTGATAAATCCACAGGAACTCAGCTTGTGCAGTCCTTGCTAAATGTCCCAGGATTCTGCTCAGAGATATAACCAAGCTAATGTGCAGAATTCAATGGACCACTTCGTGGCAGTGAAAGCAGAATTTGGCCCACAGCAGTTGTAGGAAGCACTAAAATCCAGTGCCTAATTTTTGGGGGCGGAGGGGAAGGCATCTAATTTTAGATGGCTAAAACTAGAGGCCAGTATGAAGCCATGTTTGAAAGCTGGCCCATCATGTCTGGAGAAGTGGTGTGACTGAGTGAACATTCAGCATAGCTCCTACCTGATAACACTGTGGGGTATAATGGTCGTTAATTAAATGGTGACCCCTCTTAAAGCTACATTATCTTGTGCAAGGAATAGTTGTCACCGCTGCACTCATTGTGGGATGCAGATTTCTGGATGCCCTTGCTTGGTTTAACCAGGACAACTTGGAAACAAGGTTGGAAACACTGAGGGAGGCAGCTGCTACCCAGTAGCCTGGACTTTCCCAGTTAGACCTCACTCACACAAGCAGGGTTCCACTTGAATCAGAGAGCACTGGCATGAGTGACATCTGACCACAAGAAAAATGCTCATGGGATCAGCAGGCCAGTAAACCCATACCCCTTCCCCCTTCTCTCCCCCAGAGAAAACAGACGTTCCCCAGGAGATCAGCAGAATGAGAAAATTCACCAGGACTCCACGTCCCTCTCATGTTCTGAATTCCAGGGAAACTGGGACAGGATGCCTGTCACCAGCCCAACATTCCTTTCCTGAATCCCCCATTCTGGACTCTTGTCTCCTAAATAAATAAATACACTGGCTGCCAGGCTGGCCGTACTGATGATCTGAGCTGCCAATTGCATTGACCAAGATGACTTAGAAGGGGGTTCTGCAGGTTCATTCACAAATCCAATAACTGACATGAAATATTTCCTGCCTGTGAAACTTACCAAGCGCATGATTAAAAATGCACCTGCAGTGCTGTCTCCCTTCTTCACTCAGTGCTGGCCTCTGTGTGATGCCTGGAACTCCGGCAGTGACTGATGTTTATCCGCTATGTGAATTTTTGCTGCTTCTGCAAACTGAAGTGGAATAAACAAGGACAACTTCATTCTGCTGCCAGAGAGAGATGTTTTTCATTCACTCCAGAGGTGCTGAGAGCAGCTCCTTAGTTAAGTTCACACCAGGACTTTCCTTTTACTGGGACCTTTGCCATTTTCTAATTCTGTTTTGCCTTGAATATTTTTTTAAAGTACTTGAAATTAACAAGCCTGGCAGGTTTGAATTCTCAAAAATAGCTCCAGGATGAGAAGTTAGGTAATTGTGAGTTTACTGCATTTCAAACAAGCACTTTTTTCAGCTTTTTCAACAGGGAGTTACCTTTTTTTTTTTTTTAATGGAGATGTCTGATTTCCTAGAACTGGAAGGGACCTTGAAAGGTCATAAAGTCCAGCCCCCTGCTTTTAATAGCAGGACCAATTACTGATTTTGCCCCAGATCCCTAAATGCCCCCCTCAAGGATTGAACTCACAACCCTGGGTTTAGCAGGCCAATGCTCAAACCACTGAGCTATCCCTCCCTCCTTTAGAACCCTTTTGTTTACAAACCACAGCCTGTAGATACCTCAGAATTAATACACTGCGAGGAACTGACATTATTTAATAAAACCGATTGTCTTCTCAGGCAAGAACAACACGACTAAAAAAATTGAAAATAGTGAATATCACTGAGTGACCACAGACAGTGCTGAACCTAAGAGCTGTCTTCAGCAGAGGAGATGCTATGGCAGCTGGTTTCCAACACAGGACTTAGCATTACACCATATTTCACATGCAGAGATTATCACCGCAACGAATTTTCTCCACAGGAGTCACTGGCAGGGAGAGCTTTGACCATAAAAGTTTGTGATGGTTTCAGGCACCCGGATCAGTATGACAGAAACTTTTCCATATTCTTCCAACTGCCCGCTGTAGTTCAGCAAAGATGACGTAGCAGCATCTGCTGACTCAACTAGAAACCTGAGAGGTTATCCACACTCTTCTCTTGCAGAGAGGCAAAGACTTGGAAGATGGCCAGCAATCAAGAGCATGGAATGAGGAGAAGAGCCACATGAAGGTCTTCAACAGAAGGAGGAACCAGCTCCTCAGCTCACGGCTCCTTGCTGGCCCTCATAGCCCCAGAAGAGCGACAGAGGCAGAGTTATGCTAGAGGACACATGAGCAGAGCCGAAACCCATGAGGAACTGGGGAGAAGGAAGGACTGGCTCAGCTTGCAGCTAGATCTGGCTGGGAATATTTTGACGAAAAAGTTTTTTTCATAGGAAATACTGATTTGTCAAAACTGAAACATTTTGTGGAAATCTATCCATTTGGACGAACCTTTTGTCAGGAAAAGCTTCTGAGGATGGATGGTATCTCTGGTCAGAGAAAGGAAGAGAGAGAGACCTGTAGGCAGGTGTTTAGAGCAGAAGGACTTGATTCTCCCTATTCCAGTGAGGTAAGGTTGGCTGAGTGACATTGCTGTCTATTCAACCATAGCTGAGGGTCACATGCTGGGAACCCGAGCTAGTGGCGATTCTGTGGTAGGCTGGTGGGTCTTTCTCAATTTTCACAAAAAAATTCCAAAGGTCTCGGTTTCATCCCAATGTGGAATGGGAAGGATACCCCCAAATTGAAATATTTTATTTGGACATATTCTAAATGAATCAGTTTGATGTTTCAGTTCAAAAATATATTTCATTTCAAAACTTCCTTTACTTTTATTTAAAAAGCAATTAAAAATGGTCAAAATCAAAATAAAACACGTCAATTATGTCAAAATTAAACATTTTGTTTGACTCAAAATGGTTTTTTTGTTGTTTTTGTTTTTTACTTTTTGGTACACTGAAAATTTCAAAAACAACCATTTTTGGTTCATCTTGGAACAATTTTTTTTGGTGTTGATCTTTCTGAATGGTCAGGGAATTGAAAAATCTGTTAGTTTCACAGCTCTAATTTCAACATCCTTGTAATGTTTATAACCCTTAAATTACTGATATGCACTCTCACACCCTTAACTCCCATTTAGCATATTTTTTACCCACAAATTAATATTATGTACATACATATTTGTTACACCTGGTGAAGGTTCCTGAAACCAGATTCAGAACCACAAACAGTGGGAATTAAAGATTAATTCTGCATGAACAGTGGCATCAAACAGAGAGAGGGCAGAGTTAAGGTTGTTGAGGTGTGAGGTTGATGTCTCTTATTGGGTTGATTTGGTGTTGTAATAGACTGTGTGTTCCAATATCTGTAGGTATAAATGTGTGAAGAGGTGTCTGTACGTTTAAAGTACACTGCATTTCCTGGATTGTGTGCCTTTGTATTTTATGACTCTTAACTAGCATAATTGGCTTTCATAAGGTGCTGTGTACACTGGATAGACAGCAGTGCCACTCCTGGCATGCTGCCACAGTAGCTGGGAGTGACAGGGCATCCACCACTCTGGTCATTTACCTTATTGCTGGGAGATATGGAGGACTCGCCCCCATTTATAATTGGCTGCTCATGGGGGCCCAAACTCTTACACTGACCTTTAAGGGGGTCCCCAGAGACTTGGGCACTGAAAGATGCGAACTTCAGAACCTTCCCTCGATCCTTCAGATCCTGCATGCTCCCAAGTCATGAGAACCCAGGGGAATGCCCGCCCAAGTGGGGTTCACGGTCACTCCCACAGGACAGAGAGCAGCCCCTTCCCATGGAAAGGGAGAGGCCAAAGACCCTCCATCACCATTGCTTGTGCTGGGTGAGGGGACTCGCCCATGGATAGCATTCCCCTGGAGAAAGGATGGCACAACCCAGAGCAAGGAGAGACATGGAAATGTGGGGAGGGGATGGAGAAGGGAAGGTAGAGTTGGGCTCAGGACCTGTCATCTCTGTGTCCCTTCTGCCCCACCCCAAGCTGGGGGGCTCGAGCTATCCCCATCTGCTCCAGTGGACTCCTGACCTAGAAGTGTGTGCACAAGGGTTCCCAGGGAGAGGGGGGACAATGAACAATGCACATCTGGCTGGGCCAGACCTGCACACCCTGCCCTCTCCCTGGAACTGCCTGAAGGGGCACCCAAGTCTTGGGCTCATTGAGCTATCCACAGCCACGCCCCACTCAGGGAGAAAGGGGTGGAATTGAGGTCAGGCCTGCCCATCCCATCACCGTCCAATGATGTATGAGAGGGGTGGGGCCTGTCTCCATGCTAGCACACTGCCAAGTACAGCTGACACTTACCTGCCTTCCTGCAGGGTGAAATTCACTCCCAGGGGCAGGGCCCAGCACAGGCAGCAGCTGGCATGGACCATCTGTTGACCCATGAGCAGGGAGAATTTTTCCCTGTGGCGCAAGGTCTCTCTCTTCTACACCTTGGGGAAGCTCAGCCTTTATTACAGACTCTGAATCCAGGCCTCTGTTTTCTTTCACACCTATTAGCAACTCCCCTGCAAACTCCTTTTTAGTTTCCTAGTTTTTCACATCGCAGCCCCAACAGCTACTTCCTCCTAGCAGTCCTGCTGTCCTCTCCTTCAAGCACCCTGTGGACATTTATCTCATTAAAATACTAGCTGTAGCAATTTCAGTGCTAAGTGCAAAAACACTGAGATAAATGTATGTCTTCCCAGAAAAAAAAGTACATCAAGAGAGCATTGCAGTTGTGAAAACACGTGTCCATAATCTAGGATAAATTACATTACAGGGAGGTTGTAATTATCCCCATCACAATAATTTTAAACCCAGAAAAGTCACAGTTAATGTTACGCTTAAAAGAATCACAAACATGTTCATGTCTAGAAATGCACAATTACGACACCCGACCAATCTGAGCTCTGCCCTGTGGTGACATCATGCAATAACCAAATAATGATGATGAAGTCATTAGAGCATTTGTGGTCCCAAATCAGATTAAAACCTATTTTTAAAGGCACTTTTGATTTTTTTTTCATCTCACCCTTAAACTCACAGGGTCTGAGTTAGAGTTACACCAACTTTAAGACCTCTTTGCACTGCATGAATGAGGTAAAATGATCTTAGTTTAAATGAGAATTGGGCCCACTGTGTTTGAGTGGCATCAAAAATATCTTCCAAAGCTTTCTCCCGTCTCTAACTGTTTTCCTAATGACCTGGGAGAGATGAGTCATTGTCTGTCACAGCTCCCTCTTCTCCTTGCTCATGCTGTAAAATAAGAAAATAAGCACCTGTCTATCAAAGCAAGACACCAAGAGATGCACCCAAATTACCCGCAGTGCTGCATGGGAAAGGTTCCTTCTTCATTACTCAGCTGAAATCTTCCAGACTGTGAGATTTGAAGCAGTTGGGTGAATTTGCATTGAAGTAGGGCCTGATCCAAAGCTGGGAGTCTTTCCATTGACTTCCCAAGGCATTGGGTGGGGCCTGAAGGTATTTGTTTGCGGGTGGCAGGGAGCTGTGTGAACAGATGAGTTTTCCCCCAAGGCCTGTAGGTTGACAAATTTGGGTTCTACTGGACCAACAGGGGAAGTGAATTCTGATGTGAAGGACCTTCCAGTGAGACCATTCTCCAAGTAGCCCATATTCCTACCCAGAACTGTTTGCTTGAGTGCCTCAGCTGATTTCAACCCCACGGCGAGAGAGATGGGAGGTTCTTTTGTAGCTTTCACCCAAACCTTTTTGAGCTTTAAACTTCAAAAGCAACACCTTGAATTACATCTCAAGCTGAGACACTGTTAGCTCAATCTGGCACCTTTCATTAGCACTAAAATTCACACATTTCTTCACTGAGCTAATGTCCATATTCAGTTTATCCAAGATGGTTTGAGTCTGAGGGGGGAAGGCAGCAAATTTGCAGAGGCCGAATGGAGCTGTGCTTCCATGGACATTACAAGACAATTTCACAGAGGAAAGGTTTGCTTTCCGAATAGTGAAGCTGTTGTGGAAATGTTCATTGAAGACTGTCTGGCTTGTCACATCATATCAGTGATTTGCAGCCAGAACTGTTCTGTAGGGCTCTGTTACCATCAGCAGCGAGTGATACAAATATTAAATGTTTGTAGATCTCCAGGGGGAGATTTATAACCCCCACACAAAGCCTGTGCAACATCACTGACATCATGGCAGTTACACAGGGAATAGGTAAGGGGGAAATTTTGTCCATAACCTGTAGATAGCATCAAGAATGCAGTGACAAGTTAGTAGGCCAAATTCTGCAAAAGTGCAGTGTATGTCTAAATGCTAGAGCTGGTCAAAATGTTTTGAACAAACCATTTTCCTCTTTGAAAATGTGGTTTCATCAAAATGGAAATTTTCCATTGGAGAATGTTGATTTCAGTGTTTGTTTTTCAATTTTCCGTCAGGAATATCAAAAGAAAACATTTTGTTTCAAGATAACATTCAGAAATGAAATGAAATAAGATGTTTCTAGGGCTGTCAAGAGATTTAAAAAATTAATCGCGATTAATCACACTGTTAAACAATAATAGAATACAATTTATTTAAATATTTTTGGATGTTTTCAGTATTTTCAAATATATTGATTTCAATTACAACACAGAATACAAAGTGTACAGTGCTCACTTTATATATGCCTGACCAACCTCATTGTCTTCTATGATGAGATAACTGGCTCTGTGGATATGGGGAAAGTGGTGGACATGGTATACCTTGATTTTAGCAAAGCTTTTGATACGGTCTCCCACAGTATTCTTGCCAGCAAGTTAAAAAAGTATAGATTGGATGAATGGACTATAAGGTGGATAGAAAGCTGGCTAGATCATTCAGGCTCAATGGATAGTGATCAATGGCTCAATGTCTAGTTGGCAGCTGGTATCAAGCAGAGTGCCCCAGAGGTCTGTCCTGGGGCCGGCTTTGTTCAACATCTTCATTAATGATCTGGATGATGGGATGGATTGCACCCTCAGCAAGTTTGCAGATGATACTAAGCTGGGGGGAGAGGTAGATACACTGGAGGGTAGGGATAGGGTCCAGAGTGACCTAGACAAATTGGAGGATTGAGCTAAAAGAAATCTGATGAGGTTCAACAAGGACAAGTGCAGAGT
The DNA here is from genome assembly GCF_013100865.1 of Trachemys scripta elegans. NCBI lineage: Eukaryota > Metazoa > Chordata > Testudines > Emydidae > Trachemys > Trachemys scripta. The sequence continues at coordinate 11,320,280 of NC_048311.1, read as the reverse complement.
TCTGCACTTAGGACGGAAGAATCCCATGAAAAATCTACAGGGTGGGGACTGACTGGCTAAGCAGCAGTTCAGCAAAAAAGGACCTGGGGATTACAGTGGACGAGAAGCTGGATATGAGTCAACAGTGTTCCCTTGTTACCAAGAAGGCTAACACAGTATCCGGCTGCATTAGTAGGAGCATTGCCAGCAGATCGAGGGAAGTGATAATTCCCCTCTATTCAGCCCATGCCGCTTCCTGCAGCCTGCATTGGCCTGGAACAGTGAACTGTGGCCAGTGGGAGCTGCGATCAGCCAAACCTGCGGACGCTGCAGGTAAACAAACTGTCCTGGCCTGCCAGCAGATCTCCCTGACGGGCCGTGTGCCAAAGGTTGCCAATCCCTGAGCTAGACAAATTCAGACTAGAAATAAGGCTCAAATGTTTAACAATGAAGGTGATTAGCCACTGGAACAACTCAACAAGGGCCACCAACGGATAGTGTAAAATCAGGATTGGATGCTTTTCTGTTGGAACTTGAAGCAGGAATTAATACAGGGACGTCCTATGGCCTGTGTTATGCAGAAGGACAGATTACACAATCAAAATGGTCCCTTCAAATCTACAAATTGATGAGTTTTGTGAACTTGGGAAGCAGTTCAGGACGACTGGAATCAAATCTCGTCTCCCTTTCATCGTCTTTCTTGAGGGACGAAATCGAAAAGAGATTAAGGCAGATTGTGGAGTTAATTTATGGAGAAACTTTCTTTTCCTCTGGTCCTTTTTATCCCCTGGCAGCATGGAGATGCAGCTTATAAATCTGCCAGCGCTTTTAATGATTAAGTGTCTTTGATTAAAGGCACCCCTGGTTGTAGATATAGGATATCTTAATTACATATATGTGAATAAAGTGTTTAGCAAGCCGAAAGAGGCATTCCCCTTACACTTGGATCCTTCAGATCAAAGACCAAATCCCACTCGTTGCAAATAGACAAGATGTGTTTTTTTCCCACCCATGTGTCTATCTCCATATTATTTAGGCAGGGGCGCGCTTCCACTAGGCGACCCTAGGCAGTCGCCTAGGACGGCAGGATTTGGGGGGCGGCATTTTGCCGCCCTCGGCAGAAATTCGGCGACGAGGGGTCCTTCTGCTCCAGGTCTTCGGCAGAATTCGGTGGCGGGTCCTTCACTCGCTCTGGGACCCGCCGCCGAAGTGCCCCGAAGACCCGGAGCGGAAGGACCTCCCGCCGCCAAATGCTCAGAGGAGGAGCGCTGCTGCCTAGGGCTGCAAAAATCCTGGCACCGCTACTGGATTTAGGGCAAAACTTTGGCTATAATGGAAGAGAGGGATGGTACAAACTGTCTGCAGGAGACCCCAAGTGGAACTCTTTCAAGGTGTGATCTTTGCTCAGTAGCAAAACCCCGACCGAAGGCATTTCCGAAGCAGGTTCATGTTGCTGGCTGTAGCTATGGAAACGAAGGCAGAGTGTGCCAGCCAGAGGAGTGCCTGATGCACTAATGAACTGTGGAATTTGCAGTCAGCTCCAGCTCATCAAATTGAGCTTTATATTTTTATTAGCAGGTTTATATTTGGTCCATTGGCAGGCAGGAAGGTATAGCCATGATACAGGCCTGATTAACTGCGGCAGCCAGAGTCCTGCGGTCTGCCTAGGGAATGCTCTTCCTGCGATGAAGCAGAAAGGATCCCGGAACTGATAAGTGCCCTGCATTATTTTTGTGGGGCTCCCTGTAACCCCTCGCACATAACACCATACACGATCTCCATTTGCAGCCAGTGCAAAACTCCCCTTTCCAAAAGCCAGCTCCTGTTGATGTGATGGTGTCTGCCTCTCACGTGCTGGGTGTTGAGGAGTGAGGGGACGGGGACGGATAAGGATCAGATTGGAAAAGGCTTTGTTGATTTTCTTCGAAAACTGTATTCTGGGCCTTAACTGCCCAGTGTGGAGCACTCTCTGCTGGCATAAGGTGCATAGCCAGCTCCTATGCAAACTGGCCCCATGCAGCGATGTGTGTGGGGGTTGGAGGTTGCACTACAGTCTGGGCAGAATGCATCTGTATTGTGCAAATTCACCATTGGCACGTGGTCTCACTGAGATCTCATCCAGCTTGCGTAAGTTAGAGCAGCCCCAAAGCCCCATGTTATCCTGTGAGTACTGCTTTCTAGGCCAGTAAATAAAGGAACAGTATGTCACAGCCACCATGGGTCCGGAGCCCCAACACTCATCCTATGGATGGGTCACTGATGGTATCCCCATATCTGCACAGTCCCACATTTTCCTGGGGAGATGCCTTCACTTGCACTGCAGACACACTCTTAGGCAGACATCTTAGTCAGGAACAATGCTGCTTTAACGTCTTATTGTCAGTATAGTGAGGACAGGGACAATACAGCCGTTTTCATTGCCGCAGCATCTCCGATCTGCCAATCTGAAGCAGTTTAAAACTAAGGCTGAATTTAGCCACACAGTAGCGCTGGGAGGTGGGTAAGTATCATAATTCCCATTTTACAGATGGGGAAACTGAGGCACAACGAGGTTATGGACAAAGGACCAAACTGTCAGAAGAGATGACCCTCTGCAGTCCCACTGCAGTCACTGGAGCTGTGTGGGCTCAGTGCTGCTGAACATTGGGCCACTTGGTTAGGTGCCGAGAGAGGCTGAAGTGGATGAGTTTAGGCATCTCAGTTTGAAAGTGCTGGTCCCGTGTAACTTGCCCTGTCTACATGGTAGGCAGAACCCCCCGGCTCAGAGCCTGGGTCTACAGACCACCGGCTCAGAGCCTGGGTCTACAGACCACCGGCTCAGAGCCTGAACGTCTACACAGCAATTTTTAATGCCGTAGCATGAGCCCAAGTCTTTAGACCGCTGCTCTGGGACTTGCTGCTGGTTTCTGCTTGCCGTGTAGATGTGCCACAATGAGTCAGTGGCAGGGCCATGAATAGAACCCATGTCTCTTAGCTTCCCTCCCTTTGCTTTAACCCTCCTTCCCCTTTGTTCCCTGTTTTGTACCACTCAGGACAGTTCTAGGAAAATGGGCTCTGAGGGTCTCACTCTCAAAGGGATGTTCAGAAGTGCTAGGCCCCACTGGCTGCCACCGGAGCTGTGGGGCTCAGCCCCTGAAAAGGAGGCCCTTCACCTCTCAAAATTCTCCTGTACATCATGCGCCTGCTCCCTGCCGAGGGTCACCCCACAACTGGCTGTATAAAATGACTCCAGTGTGCGAGGCAGAGGAGTCCGAGCTCGCGGGGGACTAAAGGAGATGGAGCAGCGCTAAAGGAATCGCGCCGACACTCTTCGCAATTGGGGACGAGGTAAAGGAACACAGGCATGAGATGCCTCCGGAGCAGGGATGCTTCTCAAGAGAACGTTTGTGGAGTGAGGAGTGAGAAAAGTGTCTGGGCTGCGAATCCCCCGTGCAGGTGGCTGCATGGCGCAGAAACACTTGCGTCTCCTGGAGCTGCTCTCCGGCTGTCCCTTTGAGAGCAGGGAACTGCGATTTTACAGTGACAACTTATTCTGCCCAAGAAGATTTACTGATGCAATACATTTCTGGGCAGTCATGGACTCTAATAGATTAGCCAATAATGCAATGTGTCAAGTTTACTTAAGCATCTAAGCAAACGTTCACAGCTCCAGGTGACAGAAGAAACTCACTGCTTTGCAATAGACTGAGCTTGGTAATAACAATAATGATAGGGAAAAAATGCATCCGTCCCCCAGCAGTTATGAAATGGATGAGAGTGGCATGCCTGGTGTCCAGCCACACAGCACAGAGTATTGCCAGGCAGACTTGTGTTTGCTTCGCACTTTTACTAAAGGGTTAGACACAATGGCAGAGCACCTTAAAGGTAGAGCACCTGATTCAGATCTCACTGTACTGGTGCAAATCTAGAGTCAAACCCAAGGTAGTGGGATGATCCCATGCACCACTACAGGCTGGGGACTGACTGGCTAAGCAGCAGTTCTGCAGAAAAGGACCTGGGGATTACACTGGACGAGAAGCAGGATATGAATCAGCTGTGTGCCCTTGTTGCCAAGAAGGCCAACGGCATATTGGGCTGTATTAGTAGGAGCATTGCCAGCAGATCGAGGGAAGTGATTATTCCCCTCTATTTGGCACTGGTGAGGCCACACCTGGAGTATTGTGTCCAGTTTTGGTCCCCCCACTACGGAAGGGATGTGGACAAATTGGAGAGAGTCCAGCAGAGGGCAACGAAAATGACTAGGGGGCTGGGGAACATGACTTATGAGGAGAGGCTGAGGGAACTGGGATTGTTTAGTCTCCAGAAGAGAAGAATGCGGGGGGATTTGATAGCTGCTTTCAACTACCTGAAGGGGGGTTCCAAAGAGGATGGAGCTAGGCTGTTCTCAGTGGTGGCAGATGACAGAACAAGGAGCAATGATCTCAAGTTGCAGTGGGGGAGGTCTAGGTTGGATATTAGGAAACACTATTTCACTAGGAGGGTGGTGAAGCACTGGAATGGGTTACCTAGGGAGGTGGTGGAATCTCCATCCTTAGAGGTTTTTAAGGCCTGGCTTGACAAAGCCCTCGCTGGGATGATTTAGTTGATGTTGGTCCTGCTTTGAGCAGGGGGTTGGACTAAATGACTTCCTGAGGTTGCTTCCAACCCTAATATTCTATGATTCTATGATTAACATGGGTTTAAATGAGATCAGGGTCTAGAGCTGGATTTCCAACAGCATCTGGGTATGTCTGCACATGGAGATGGGGGTGTGAGCTCGAGGAGACATGCCCATGCTAGCTCTGATCAAGCTAGAGCTCTAAAAATAGAGGGTAGCCCCAGCTGTCCCGAGTGCATGCCCATCAGAGGCATTAGGAGGCACTCAGGGCAGCTAGCCCCACCTGCTGCTGCAGCTACCCACTGTTAGTGTGTTTGCTCGATCAGGGGACATCTTGAGCTGGGAATCGCAACCCAACTTTAAGTGTAGATGTGACATAGGGCCCAGATCATCGAAGGCATTTCTGTGCCTAACTCCCATTGATTTCAAGAGGACCAAGGCTTTAAGGAGCTAGGCTATAAGCACTTAGGAGTTTGAGTCCCATTGACTTTCCGTCAGTCACTTGGGCACTTTGGAAATTGCCAGTGTTTGCTAAACAGTGACAGTGAAAAAGCAACACCAAGGTCTCTCCTTTACTGACATGGGTAGCGAGGAGGAGGCTCTGATGCCAGGTCCAGTCCCAAGGGAGCACAGAAAATAGGTGCCTGTTTACCCAGAGTTGGCCCAGCATCAGTCCCCGGGTTCCGTGATGCACCTGCCCCAATCGCTCCTGTGCTGTTCTCCCTCCGTGGATACTGGCGCCTGGTGAAGAAAAGCACATCTCAGCAGAACAGCGGCCCAAATAATTACTCAACCAGGTGTGTCCTCATTACAGAGAGGGAGCAGGCATGTCCCAGGGATGCAGGCTTAGGAGGTGGCTCTTCTGAATGGGGGGAAGCTACCACTCCCTACCCCAAATAGGGAGGATGCCAGGAACGTGCAATTCCCTGAGTTATTTTTCCATGGGCCAACAGACCTCAAGTTCCTTTGAGACTCTGAGCAAGGGCTGCAGAATTTGGCCAGCTACATAACCCTAACAGGGGGCCAGATCTGCCCCCCTTTGCTGTGATGAGTCAGGCCTTACTCAGTGAGTTGCATATGGAGCCACTGGTGGAGCAAGGTGCTAGGCAGCATGAGTGAGGGGGCAGGCGCTGGGCCTCAGTGCAGTGACAATACTGTGGGACAATGCAATGCTTTTGTAAGAGAACTACCTAGACAAATGGTCGTGAGAAGCCAGGAGTCCTGCCCCCCTACCCCCTGCTGTAATGACCCAACCATATTCCCCCAATAGACTGCTGTATCCTGCAGTTCTGCCACACCAGGGATGTTCCTGACATTGAATAATGGCGCTAAGACATTTACATTGCAAACCGTCACGGCAGATGCTGGGCATGTTCTTGCCATCTACAGCAGGATGCCCAGTGAGTGGCGGGTGTGCTACGAGGCATGAAGCTGAAGGACATCCCAGCAACAGCAGCTCCTCCGGTGGGCGATCCATCATTTCTAACCACTCCCTTAATGGCAAGAGGGAATATGATTAAAAAGCGAGTCTGCTCCTGCCAAGGGTGGTGCGCCGAGGATAAGCCAGGGAAAAGAATGTGCATTTGTCTGGTGGCAAAGCCAGTTAGAAGACGACAGCATGAAAACAGCAAAAAAACTGGCAATGATCTAACAGCAACAGCTGCTGCAGACACACACATACACACACACACTAATGCGGATACATAGAAAGTACAAACAGTCACACACAGATACAGTCACCCACCCAAACACAGTCACACACACACACCCCTCTACACACAGGGACACCCACTCCCACAGTTAACAGAACCATGGTTTCCATTATTGCTACCCCACAAATTTATTTGCGATTTGATTTTGCTTACCCCCAACACACACACTTCGTTCTCTGGCTAGGGTCAAGAAAAACAATCAGCAGAAGAATCCAATTTCCAATAGCACGTGTTCTCCCAGGCACAACACGAAGCTAGGCTGTGTCTTTGAACAGAACACTTGTTCAGGTTCTTGTCCAGCTTTTCTGATTATGAGCCTACTTTTCCTCTGTCCCTCCTCACTGCTCTTTCCTTTATCTTCCAAGGTTGCTGGCCTGCTTTTCTCTTTTGGATGTTCTGCTGATTTCATTCAATTAAATAAAGAAAAAAAAGCTGAAAGTCACAGGGAGCCTTTTCTTGCTGACCAAGAGGCCAGAATTGTGCCATTCTCGAGGAGAGGAGAGAAGTTTTGTTATGGCTAGAGATGCACTGTAGGAATTTTCATTAGGTTTGTTATTGGGGCTCCTCACTTCATTTTAAATGGGTAAAGGGAGTGAGGTCTAGTGGTTAGAGTATGGGACTGGGAGGAAAATATTGTGGGGTTTATCCCCAGCTCTGCTCCTGATTTGGGGTCTTCATCAGTTGATACAGTAATGCTCTTAGAGATGGTTGGGTGAGAACTGCACAGCGTGAGTAGTTTGGCCTTTGTTTTGCAAATGTAGGTTCAGTTTTTTTATAAGGCTGGATAAGCGAGAACCCTAATCTCGTCACCATGTGCAGTATGTAGCTATGTAGCTGTTGTGCCTTTGATTTCTGTCTCTGGACTTAGCTGCCTCCTGCATTTGGTTTAGTGCAGACTGTGCAAAGAGATACACAAGCTATTCTCTCATGGATACTTTACTTTTGTTCTTTCTTGTTTTGCTGTTCTCTTTATCTAGCACAGAGGTGGGCAAACTAAGGCCCACGGGCCACATCCAGCCCACGGAACTGTCCTGCCCGGCCCTTGAGCTCCCAGGCAGGAAGGCTAGCCCTTGGCCCCTCCCCTGCTGTCCCCTCTCCCCTGCAACTCAGCTCGCTGTGCTGCCAATGCTCTGGGCAGCGGGGCTGTGAGCTCCTGCCGGGCAGTGCAGCTGTGAGAGCCACCAGCCTGCCCCAGTGCTCTAGACTGCACGGCGGCGTGGCTGACTCCAGCCGGGCAGAGCGGCTGCCAGTCCTCTGGTACTCTGAGCGGCATGGTAAGGGGGTGGGGAGCGGGGGGAGGGAGGGTTGGATAAGGGGCAGGAGATCCCGGGGGGCAGTCAGGGGACACAGAGTGGGGGGGGGTTGGATTGGGGGGAGGTTCCGGGGGGGATGGTTAGGGGCGGGGGGCCCTGGGAGGGGGCGGTTAGGGGACAAGGAGCAGGGGGGTTGGATGGGTCGGGGGTTCTGAGGGGGCCAGTCAGGGAGCAGGAAGTGGGAGGGGATGGATAGGGGGCGGGGGCCAGGCTGTTTGTGGAGGCACAGACTTCCCTACCCAGCCCTCCATACAGTTTCGGAACCCTGATGTGGCCCTCAGGCCAAAAAGTTTGCCCACCCCGGTCTAGCATAAAGGTCTTTCTGGTGGAAAGTACCTCTGTGCTATTGAGAAATCCTAAATGATGCCTCTGAAGATATCTGCCTATTTCTAGCAGTAGCTGGAATCTTTGGGCAGGGGCTGATATTGCATTATTTTTTAAAATTCTAAATTGCATTTTCATTCTCGCAGCTACCCCCGTGCTTCCTGGTTCCTGGGAGCACTGGAAATCTTGTGAAAGGAAGCGGCACTTCTGAAATTCCTGGACTTATTTTTTAAGCTTCAAAGGTTCTAAAAAGCTATGGACGAGTGTCCAGAACTGTGTGAGCTCCCCATGCACTGAAGCAAAGCCTTTCACATTCCTCCATCGCATCACAACTTTTTGTTTGGAAACATGCAGGCTCTCAGATTGGAATGGAGGTGTCCAGTTTCAACAGAGCCGCTTTGCTGTTTTTTAATACAGTAAAACGATACTGCCCTGCTCTGCATGAAAAGGGTTAACTCAGCAGCCAGGGTCCCCATCTCATCATCATCCTAGCTACGGCTTTCCTGTAGGCTGATACTGTTGGCCAAGTGTCCCAGAAAGAGGGGAAGCAAACATAGGGGGGGCTATGCACAAATGGGGGTTTGACAACCAACCGTTGCTCAATTTTATGAGATTTGGTCACCTAACTCCCACAGGCTCCTTGAGAATTCCCACCCGAATGCAGTAACCCCGAATGTTGCTCTTGTCTTTGGGTGAAGCAGCAGAGGGCTAGGTGCTGTGTAACAGCTTCACCGTGCACAGCCTTGCTTGTGTGGTTAGGTGGCAGGCATATTCCATGTACGACTATCTGTGGCTGGGCTCTCCTGTCCCAGACAGGCCCAGTGCCCCGCCCCAGGCCATGTCAGGCCATCTCTTCCGGGCACAAGTGTCTATTCAAACACCAGACTCATGAAGTGACACAACACAGTTCTCCTGACCATGGTGGAGTCCCCAGGGCCCCGCCCTGCCCCGAAAGAGGCCACACCTTTCTTTAAATGCCCTGCTGAGTCACGTGACAGGCAGGTAACCCATAATCCTTGCATGGTGACTATCTGTAGGGTGATACTACCATACAGTGTTTTAGCATCACCTATTCTTTGCTTTCCTTTTTCCCTCCCTGATGTTATTTGCTTCCTTCCCCAACTCTTTGTCTGTAGGTTGCTCTTTTGGGCTACATTCCTGCAGGCACTTATGTACATGATTAACTTTCCACATATACATATTTCCATTGACTTAAATGGACATAGGACCAGACCCGTAGACTATAACTCCTTTGGGATATAGACCTGTCTTAACCTATGTTTGCCAAGCACTATATCTAGCACATAATAAATAGCAACAGTCCATATTTCCCCTCTGCTCAGATAAGATTTCCCTCTTCACAACATTACTGTTCTCTCCACTGATCAATTTCTCCTTTGCTTGCCTTGGTTTCTTTTTCTAGCAGATTAAATTGTTTTGATACAATGAAAATGCTGATATTTCATTCAGAGATGCTCAGCACTTCCTTTCCAAATAAATAGGATGCAAAAGAGGTGGGTGAGGCTATCACAGACAGAAAGAGAAATCAATTGGATATTGCAGAGAGAAATGTTATGCTGAATATTCTCCCCTGCAGTTCATTATCTTGTGGCAATAAATTTTATATCTCAGCTTTTGTTTCTGTTGCCATAAAACATAATGGACTGTTTCCAACTTAAAGCTGTGATGCTCTGTATAATCTGAGCAGCAAGCAATAAAGCAAGGTGCTTTTTAAAATTTTCCTCTATTGCTTCAGCCTAAACAGAAGCTACCGTCCTGAAATAATTCATGAGATCAGGGGTGCCGGCATCTCAGTCGGCACTCTGTGTGCTGCCAACTTCAGAAGACACAAATCTTTGGGTTGATTCCTAAATGTATAGCCAATTGCTTGACTCCACTCACTGTTTAGTATTAAAGATGTTCAAGAGACCAAATAACCAAGCTTAGCCAATTTATCGTCTAAAGACAAAGCTGCAGAATACAGTAAAGAAAGAGTTAACATGTTACCAGTCCTTCCAGGAACCAGGTTCTTAGTTCACCTCTCACAGAAGGTGTGCTCCTCAAAATGCTCTCCCCCACACACTTTTATTTATACTAGACCAGTTTACAAGTTAGAGAGCTTTCCATATGTCACTGAGTTCTGACCCACCAGTCCGTACTAGCTGTGTACCTTTCAGTATCTCTTGTTTTCAACACCATATTCCAGGCAGTAATAGGTGTAAAGGCTTGTACCAGGGCAGAACATTTGTGTATCTTAACTCTGAAAGGTGTCCTACCTGGCTATGCCAAATGCTGAGTTGCGCTGTTATGAGGTACTGTGGGATTTATACTCAGGGCCAGCTCCAGGTTTTTTGCCGCCCCAAGCAAAAAAAAAAAAAAAAAAAAAAAAAAAAAAAATGGAGTGCCACCGCTGAAGCAAAAAAACCCAAAACAACAACAACAGAGTGCCGCCCCTTGAAAAGAGCCGCCCACAAAGGGCCGGAGTGCCGCCCCTTGAGAAGTGCCGCCACAAGCACATGCTTGGAACGCTGGTGCCTAGAGCCGGCCCTGTTTATACCTTAGCGTAAGTGAGCAAGTGTAAGCTTTGCACTAACATTCACATATGACACAATGTATAACACATATTAACATGGTGTGGCAATGTACAACATATACATTGGCTAATAGATTTAAGTGTCATCCTAAGGCAGTAGCTAGACAGTTGCATCCTAATGTTTGCAGCCACAGAAATTCAGACTCAATGAATTCTGGGTGCAATACTGAGCCCTGCAATAAAAGCCTCCGGATGCATTTAGAAATATGGTCCTGGGTTTCTAGTGCTCTTAGATTCTAGTGGATTCACTTTGTCTTTGTTACACTAACTAGATTGAGTCTGTCATTATAAGGCAGGTTTTCTAACCCTTTAATCATTCTTGTGGCTCTTCTCTGAACCCTCTCAAATTTATCAATGGCAACACAGGTGTGTTCAGCAACATAGCAGGTGCCTCCATTCTGAAAGGATCTGCAATGTCCCTTTCGCAAGCTTCAAAACTCCTTTCAGGGGAGTTGGGCTCAACGGCAGCTACCATCCCACCCCCAGCTCCACCCTCCCGAGCTGATCCTGATTGGCTGGGGACCAGTGGCTCAGTTCAATGATCAGATCCATTTGGGAAAGAGTTGGTGGTTTCCATAAAGGGTTGGGATAGCGCTGTAGGGGAGGAGAATGGCATGAGGGAGGCTGTCTCTTGTGAGGGGCCCTGAAGGGAAAGGGCAGGGGAGAAGGAGGCACCTGTGGCAGGCTTGGGAAAAAGTCACGCCTTAGGCAACTGGCCTGGAGACAGAGTGGGAATAAGGATCCAGAACAGGGGAAGCACTCCAGGAGGGAAATCCTGAGGGTCAGCACTCTACAAGTGAGCAGGGTGGCAGAGTAGCCCAGGAGGAGTGGAAGACCCTCTTGCGTTATGTTTGTTAGACTAGAGACTGCAGGGAGGCTGGCCTGTCTCAGGGCTAGTGTTGGGACTAGAGGGACACAGAGGTGGAGTTTCTACCCCCTTTGCAGCACAGTGGGCCACCAGGGAGTGCAGGGAGGCCACGCTCCCACACTTCCATTTAGGCATCTCTGGGCAGACCTGAGACAATCAGCAACATTTTCAAAGGAGCCTAACCCAGCTCCTGGCCTCCAACTGAATTGGGGACCCAATTCCCTTAGATGCTTTTGAATATCCCAGCTTTAAAGACTAGCAGCAGAATGAGATAAAGGGCCTTATCCAAGGTCTGTTGAACTCAATGGGTGCAAAATTGGATCAGGCCCCAAAAGCTCCTGGTCCAATTCCAATTGCAGAATCCCTGTCCTTAGCAAGGGGATGGTCAGTGCCTTCAGAGGATAAAACCTGCTGGCCCCTTCTGCCCTGCCCCATGCAAAAAGGGGCAGGTTCTGTATCTGTGTTTCTCATTTGCTCATGTCAATCAATTCCTGTCTCTATCCAGTTTAATTAAAATTTACTTCAGCGACCAGACGAGGGCCGTGCACACAGAAAGTTAGTCCTTTTTCCTCTAGCTTTCCATTGTATTTTAGGAAAGTTTCCCAAATGGCCCATCCAGAATATAAATACCGTCTGCTAATTGTCTTTCATATTTAGCATCCCACAAGGTAAATTTCAGAAGTCTTTGCACTTCATCAACAAAATTAAAACAGGTGAGCAATGGATTTGCTGATGAGAGATGCTAAAAATGCCTGGGTCTTTAATGAGTCCTGGAGAGAACATGGTGCTGGAGAGGATGCTTTAACCTAGGTCAGCATCTGGCATGTATAGAAAGCTATTAATGCTTGGCTCTGAGTCAGAAGGACTTGACCCCAAGGAAATGTATGCAGCCACCACCAGATCATTCTTCCCCAGCAATGAATCCTTTACAGTGTAGAGTTCTCTGCAGCGCCTGTCTTAGCTCAGCAAACCTGAAAGCCAGTGCAGGTCCTGTGGTGGGGAAAGTCTCCTCTCAGGTGCATGTAGTCACATAGACCTAGATCTTCAAAGGCACCTAACTCCCATTGATTCCAATGGAAGTTAGGAGCCTAAATACCTTTGAAAGTCTGGGCCGTAGAGCTCATTCCTGAGGTAACTCTATCTCCGACCCTCTTGAGGGCACCCAGCTTAGGTGTCAGGCTTTTAGCCTTCACCTTTCTCAAGGCAGGATCCCACAGTCCCCTTCCTCCAGACCAGGGACTTAGGCAGCAATTCCCTTGCAGTCCACTGTGACTCACCAGGTCTAACTGCTATGGGTACCCGCATGGCCCCACAATATGCCAACATTTTTATGGCTGACTTAGAACAACGCTTCCTCAGCTCTTGTCCCCTAGTGCCCCTCCTCTACTTGCGCTACATTGATGACATCTTCATCATATGGACCCACGGAAAGGAGGCCCTTGAAGAATTCCACCTGGACTTCAACAATTTCCACCCCACCATCAACCTCAGCCTGGACCAGTCCACACAAGAGATCCACTTCCTGGACACTACAGTGCAAATAAGCGATGGTCACATAAACACCACCCTATACCGGAAACCTACTGACCGCTATACATACCTACATGCCTCCAGCTTCCATCCAAGACACATCACACGATCCATTGTCTACAGCCAAGCCCTAAGATACAACCGAATTTGCTCCAACCCCTCAGACAGAGACAAACACCTACAAGATCGTTATCAAGCATTCGTAAAACTACAATACCCACCGGGGAAAGTGAGGAAACAGATTGACAGAGCAAGATGGGTACCCGGAAATCACCTACTACAGGACAGACCCAACAAGGACAATAACAGAACACCACTGGCCATCACATACAGCCCCCAGCTAAAACCTCTCCAGCGCATTATCCACGATCTACAACCTATCCTGGAAAATGATCCCTCACTCTCACAGACCTTGGGAGGCAGCCCAGTCCTCACTTACAGACAACCCCACAACCTGAAGCAAATACTCACCAGCAACTACACACCACACCACAGAAACACCAACCCAGGAACCAATCCCTGTAGCAAACCTCGTTGCCTACTCTGTCCCCATATCTACTCTGGCGACATCATCAGAGGACCCAACCACCTCAGCCACACCATCAATGGCTCATTCACCTGCACATCCACTAATGTTATATATGCCATCATGTGCCAGCAATGGCACTCTGCCATGTACATTGGCCAAACCAGACAGTCCCTCCGCAAAAGAATAAATGGACACAAATCGGAAATCAGGAATGGTAACATACATAAGTCAGTAAGTGAACACTTCAATCTCCCTGGTCATTCTATTACAGATTTAAAAGTCACTATCATTGAACAAAAAAACTTCAGAAACAGACTTCAAAGAGAAACAGCAGAACTAAAATTCATTTGCAAATTTAACACCATTAATCTGTGCTTGAATAGGGACTGGGAGTGGCTGGCTCATTACAGAAGCAGCTTTTCTTCTCCTGGAATTGACACCTCCTCATCTGTTATTGGGAGTGGACTACATCCACCCTGATTGAATTGGCCCTGTCAACACTGGTTCTCCACTTGCGAAGTAACTCCCTGCTCTCCATGTGTCAGTATATAATGCCTGCATCTGTAACTTTCACTCTATGCATCTGAAGAAGTGAGGTTTTTACCCACGAAAGCTTATACCCAAATAAATCTGTTAGTCTTTAAGGTGCCACCAGACTCCTTGTTGTATTTGTAGGTCTAACCTTAGTGCAGGCCCATTCTCTCAGGGGGGATGAGGGGTTAACCAGTGACCAGCCAGCTCTCACAAAGAACAGTACTATTTATTCAGAACAAAAGCCACACTCAGAAAACAGCTCTTAATCCCAACACGTCTATGCATGCTGTCATGCCAGGAGTCAGGAATACAGTCTCTAGCCAGCGTATAATGTTTATAAAGCCGATACAATAGTCTTTGAATATTCCATGTGTCTATAGCATCGGTCACAGGGTTTATGTCTGCTTACCTGCTTCCCAGGTTTCAGCGCCTGACCCAAGGCCCAGTGAGGTCCATGGACTAGGCTCAGGGTCTATGCATCCTCCCAGCCCAACCAATACGTGAGATGGAAATTAGTACATGCAAAGAAAAATGATCAAGGCCAAATGCATGAATTTAGGAGGGGTGGCCAGAGGATTCCACAGGCATTAGAATTTACTCTTGTTTCACATCCTCATAATGATCTGGGGTGGGGAGGGAGATAAATACCCTGCTACCTTGTGACACTCTGTATCTCGGGGGAACACCCAGCACCCCCATGTTCATCCTTGTAAAATGATTGTGCGGTATCCAATGCAAAGTTGTCATGTCGGGTATCTTTGGAAAGCTCATGATGCACTGAGCATTGTTGTTATAGTGATGTTATAGTAATTGTTACAGTAATGTTATAAGTTATAATTTCATGTATATAGTTATGAGGCTGAAAATGTATCCTCATGGCTTAAAATGAGCCCAGGCAAAAACTCTCCATGAGCAGAGAGGCAGTTCACACCTCATCAGGGCAGATATGAAACAAACCCAGCCTTGCCTCACAGGAACAAAGGACGCTGGCCTAGGCAGCAACAAAAGAATCTGTTTGAGTGAGTCACCCTCCTTCCTTTGGTCAGTATGGGACTACGATGAGGTAATGCTCACCTGACTCTGAAGGGGGGGAGGCAAAGCCAAGAGGGAAGAAAGGACATGATAAAAGGGAGAGACATTTGCCATTCTCTCTCTCTCTCTCTTCCACCCACATCTACAGACACCACACCAAGTGACTGAAGTGCTGATCAAAGGGGAGAGCCTGGCTGAAGAGCAACCAGTCAGCCTGTGGTGAGAAGCATCTAAGTTTGTAAGAGCATTGAAAGTGTTAAGATCAGCTTAGAATTCATTTTGCTTTTATTTCATTTGACCAAATCTGACT
Organism: Trachemys scripta elegans; assembly: GCF_013100865.1. Lineage (NCBI taxonomy): Eukaryota > Metazoa > Chordata > Testudines > Emydidae > Trachemys > Trachemys scripta. Next base: position 11,304,959 of record NC_048311.1, on the reverse strand, counting down.
TCTTGTGTTTTGACTTATAATCACTTAAAATCTAACTTTATAGTTAATTAATCTGTTTGTTTATTCTACCTGAAGCAGTGCATTTGGTTTGAAGCATTTTGGAGACTCACCCTTGGGATAACAAGCCTGGCACATATCAATTTCTTTGTTAAACTGATGAACTCATATAAGCTTGCAGTGTCCAGTGGGAATAACTGGACACTGCAAGACGGATGTTCCCAGGGTTGGGTCTGGGACCGGAGATATTGGCTAGTGTCATTCGGTTGCACAATCCACAGAGCAGCTTACATGCCAGAGGCTGAGCGTGAACAGCCCAGGAGTGGGGGTTCTCACAGCAGAGCAGGGTAAGGCTGGCTCCCAGAGTCAAGGATTGGAGTGACCTAGCAGATCACTGGTCCAGACAACACCAGAGAGGAACATCACATACCTGGATAACTGTAACTGAGAGAGATGAGAAAAATTAAATGCTCCATTTTTCCACTTGTTGCCATAGTGCATTTGACAGCAGCTTGCATAAAGTCCATTTAATTGGCTCCCCATATAGCAGGTTAATCAGTTTCGTCTGTGTTTGGGTCTTTTCAACAACAACAGGGGAGTGAAAAACATTGATAAAATAAGATGCTTTTTCAAACCTCAGTGATTGGTAGGGGGCTCGGGGCAGGGCTGGAAACTTTCTAAATTCTGTTTTTTAAAGGGACTAAGTTGGCAGTGTCATTTTAAGGGATCTGAATTCTAATAATAGGAGGATTACATACCAAGGATGTGTGTGCTAAAACACAGCCACACATATGTGGGGGTAAACCTAAGTAATTCATCTGCAGCTTCCTGGCTCTATGTGCATGAAGAAGCTTAGCTTCAGAGTAATTAAAGTGCAATGTATTAAATATGAAAGTTAGGGATTAACAGCAAGTAACTGCGTCATGGAGAGAACCTTCCGATTATATGAATTAGTGGTTTCCAAGTATTGAAAAACATAACCACCATGCAGTCCCTCTCTCATACAGTGTAACCCTGTGTTCTGAGAAGGTACTTGAAGGAGAATGGGGAAAAGATGCCGGGTTCAAAACAGACCTGCTCCCACTGAGGCACTAAAATAAGGGCCAGATTTTCACAAGAACAAAGATGAATGGAGTTGGTTGAAACATTTTCAACATAACTATGTTCTGTCGAAAAATGCTGTATCATTGAAACCACAGGAGCATTTCAGTTCAGATAAATATTTCCTCAGGTCCAGGATGGCCCTTCTGGTCAAAGCAAATAGAGCGTTTGGGGCAAGGACTTGACTCCTATATCAGGCTGTGGGCCAGCCTGGGGTCTCTCTCTCTCTCTCATGTGGTTTTTTTTTGCAAAAAATTTCAAAACATCCTGTTTTCATTCTGCATCAGAACGAAAAACAAATGTAGAAACCTTGAATTTTTCATGCAGTGGTGCTGTCAGGGGTGTCATTTCAGAGCAATTCAGGTTGAGGGGGGGCAAAGGTGTGTCAGCACATAGAATATGAGATGTGATTATAATATATCCTGCGAAGTCTTGGGCTGGGAGGGAGTGGAAGACATAATGGTGCATATAGACCTATGAAAAGCCTGGCTGGGGGTGGGGTGGGGGGACACAAAAATTAGGGGAGGGCACTGTCCCCCTTGTCCCATGGCAAATGATGTCCCTGATTGTTGTTTTCCAGCCAGCCCTAGTAGTGAGTGTTTGAAAATCTGCTCCTGAGCCCTGCCCTTATGGCAGCTGTCAGTCGTATAGTGGGGAAGGGGGCAGGGAGCCCAGAGAGGGGGGCAGGCAGCTGCTCTGTTGTCCTTACTATTGCTTTGTATTACAGTAGCACTTAGGGAACCATCTCATGCCCTGGGCACTGTACACACACACACACACACACAAGATGGTTGCTGCCCCAAAAAGCATAAGTTGGGCAGGACTGTGAAGGGGAGGGCAAAGAGCTGAACATCATGCTGGCTGCTCAGTGCAGGGTAGGGATCTCCTTTGCATGGGTTTCCTGCAGCAGCTGCCAGAGAAGAGGACCCCCTCCTCTCACTGAAGGCCTCAGGTTGACCCTACCTAGGATCAGCCAGCCACAGTCACCGAGCTGTCTGGAGCAAATGTGCCCCTTTGCGCATCTACCGGGGACACCGGCTCTGACACTCCTATTCCAGTGGTAGAAACAGCACACTGCACCCTTCATTCAGTGCTGACTTGGTAAGCCGAGTCCCCCAGGCTTAATCCTTATGGTTCAGGAAATGAGCTGCTCAGCATTCAGGACCAAGAGGAAACCCCAATCCCCTTCTACCCTTCACAATCCTCAAGGAGGGTAGGTTTGTTTGCATTCTTCTGATGCAGCTACCAGAGAAAAGGCAGCACAACCCATAGCCACTTGCAACACAGTGCTGCTGAATTTCCCAGTGCTCAGAGCTTCTCAACACTGGGCCATAGGTGCCTGGTGTTTCATGGCAGGTCTCCCACCCACACACTGGGCAGGCCCAATCCTGATTAGCTTATAAGAGATGCTATGGCCCCAAATCAATGTTGTCTGGCCAGGGCCGGCTCTGGCTTTTTTGCCACTCCAGGCAAAAAAGCCTCCCGCTGCCCCCCCACCCCCAGTGCGGCAGGGAAGGGCGCCGAGCCCGGCCGCGGGCCGCTCTTCCCAATCGGCCAGAGCGCAGGGGGGAGGGCGGTGAACCCACTGCGGCTCTGCTGGCGGCCAGAGCTCCGGGAGGAGGGCGGAGAGCCCGGCCGGGGCTCCGGGAGGAGGGTGGCAAGCCCTGCTGGGGCTCCGCTCTCTACGGCGGCCAGAGCACTGGGGGAGGGCGGCAAGCCTGCCGCGGCTCCGCTCTCCCCAGCAGCCGGAGCGCCGCGGGGAGGGCGGAGAACCTGGCTGGGGCTCCGGGAGGAGGGTGGCGAGCCCGGCCGGGGCTCCGCTCTCCCCGGCGGCCAGAGCGCCGGGAGGAGGGTGGCGAGCCCGGCTGGGGCTCCGCTCTCCCCGGCGGCCAGAGCACCGGGGGAGGGCAGCAAGCCTGCCGTGGCTCCGCTCTCCCTGGCGGCCGGAGCCGGAGCACCACGCCACCCCCTCCAGGTGCCGCCCCAAGCACAATCTTGGTGGGCTGGTGCCTGGAGCTGGCCCTGTGTCTGGCTTCCACACAGCAGAGATGCTCTAGAGGCAGGAGGAAGATGCCAACTAAAACGTTTTAACTCTAAGAACCCAGCCCTTTAAAAACAAAAACTGGCCTTGCCCCAGCCTATCTCCCCCGGAGACATGGCCCCCATGTAGCCAAAAGTAGTTAATGGCTCCTGGTGAGCCCTGGGCTGTGCAGAGTGGCCAACACCGCCACACCAAGTGCTGGAGGAGATGCAAATGTGTTGATATTTGCATAAATTAGCATAAATATATGAAGCCCGAGGAGGGGTGATGGAGACAGAACAGGACCCCAGCATTTAATTTTATCCCTTCAGTCCTTTGCGTTTCATTCCCGTTCTCTTGCACACCTCCCCACCCACACACACCCATTTCTCTCTCTCTCTCGCTCACACACACACACACACACACTCTTCCCTCCAGGGCGTTTCACACAAATTTCACTCCTACCCTAGACAGCTTCCCCAGGCATTTCATTGTAGCACCCCCTGTCCAGTATCCCCTGCCCCAGATGTTTCAGTTTTACTCCCCCCAAAAAACAAATTTCATCCCTTAGCTCCCCCCAACCCAGCCAGCATTTCATTTTTATTACCCTGCCCTGTATCCCCCTGGGATTGCGCACCCTAGCACCCCTTCCAGTAGTCTGGGGAAGGGAGTGGTAGCATCTGGATTGTCACCCCTTGCCAGGAGTGTGTGTGTGTGTGTTCATGGTGGGAGGGGAGATCTTCAAAGGATCTTTTCCCTCTGGGTCCCACATGCAAAGATCAGCATCAGTTTCAGTCCCTGCATTGGGGCAGCTCAGAGACTGTTCCCTTCTGCAAAGGTTGTGGACATGAGGCACCTCAAAGGGGGCACAAGGAGGGCGGGGGTCCATGCACTCACATCCCTGCTCAGCCCCAACATAGGAGAGCCAGACTGTGATGGGTTTGGGCTCTTTGGGGTGTCACCTGATGTGCTGGGGTTTAACTGAGTCAGCCTATTCTGCCAGCCTGGGTCCCCTTTACCTGGCCTTGCTGGGTTAGGCTCACAAGTCTCTTCCAGCCAAGCACACAGGCAGGGCCACACCCAGCTGCACAGAGACAGAGATCCACTCTGGAAAGATTCAGCCTTAGGGGCTCACCCCAACACTCTGATGCCCACACCTTTTAAGGGGGACAAACCCAAAGGTTCTATGAAATTTGCCCCGTCCCTCAATGTGGAGGGAGATATGCTCAACTTCTTGTCCCCGCGCCCAGTTAGAAATGACATAAACTGGGGTTAATAATAAACAAAACACATTTTATTAACTACAAAAGGTGAATTTTAAGTGAAGATAGGAAATAACAGACAGACCAAAGCAGATTACTGACCAAATAAAGCAAAATACGCAAGCTAGGCTCAATTTACTTAAGAAACAGGATACAAAATGGAATTTCTTACCCTAAATGTTATTTTTGGCAGGTTGCAAAGTTTCTGTGGTTTAGAGTTCCATTTATATTTCTTTTCAGACTGGATCCCTGACTCAGTTTGGACTTCCCCTCCCCCCGCCCCGCCTTCGCTTTAGGTGGCTTTAGCATTTGCCTTCCTCCCCACCCTTAAATAGGATTTGCATAAGGCGGGAATCCTTTGTTTCCCAAACTTGACCTCCCTCCCTTCCAGTGGAAAGTTACAAGACATCCCTGGTAATATTTAGTATCAGGTGACAAGACCACCTGACCCTGTAGCATCACAGAGTCCATGAGTCAGTGGCAGTATGGAGTGTCCGCAGGAAGGCCAAGCCTTTTCACAGTTGATTGTCCTCAATGATGGGCCATCTGCCCTGTCTGGCTTTTCCATTATTGTACCTGAAGTGTTAGCAGCAGCCCTCACCCAAAGCAGCATAGTTGAAATACAGATACAGAGTCAATATTCTTAACTTCAGACACAGAAATGATAGAGGCATACAAATTGGATAACCACATTCAGCAAATCATAACATTTCCAATGATACCCTACAAGACCCATCTTGCATAAAGTACATCTCAGTTATGTCATATTCATATCATCAGCATATTTTCATAAAGAATATGGAGTGAAATGTCACACAGACTTTGAGTGGTGTCATTCTGTAAAATTAATGGCTGGTAAATGTAGAGAAAATAGAAGGAAATGGTGCTTCACACAGTTACCCTGTGGGATTTACAGCCACAGGGAGTCATCGTATCTAGTGCTGGAGCTAATAGAATCTATTGCTACTGCTGGATTGAAAGTGGGTGTGACGGGTTCCCCCTATTGTTTTCCCTAATGGCTCATTTCCCCAAATAGGCCCTTCCCAACCAGCTATCTAGACTGAAAGCATCTAGTGGGCGTTACCCAGGTGTGACTGCACTTGAAATCCAGATACATAGTCAGTATTTATAACTTCAGATACAAAAATGATACATGCATTCAAATAGGATAATCATATTCAGCAAATCATAACTTTTCCAATGACGTCTTACATGACCCGTCTTGCACAAAATGCATCATAATTATGCTACAATCATATAATAATAATATTGCTATGAATAATATGGGGTCCAGTATCACAGTGGGATTGGGAATGCATAACCAGCCACAGATACAGATAAGGGCTCTTTGCTATAGATTATTAAATCTCTTCCTTCAGCAATTGAAAATGTAGATAAGGGGTCAGGAAGGAAAGCAGTGGGGTCAGGCACTTTGCTTAGGTGTATTATGGATGATGGAGGACTTGTCTATACTTGCAAGTTAGAGCACATTAAATCAGCCCCGGGCGCCATAACTCCGGAGGTGTCCACACTGGCAAGGCACTTAGAGCGCCTGGACTCTGCAGCTGGTGCGCTTCTGGTAATCCACCTCCACGAGATGCATAGAGTTTGCTGTGCCCAGACTGGAGCGCCGGGGTATCAGTGTGGACGACGTGTTGCATTACTGCGCTGTGACTGGCCTCCAGAAACGTCCCATAATCCTCTGAAGTCAAGTGGCCACTCTGGTCATTGTTTTGAATTCAGGTGCAGGCATGCGAATATCCTTTTTCAAAGCTCTGTTTCTGACAGCCGGCATGCTTATCTGCTCTGGGACACAAAGCAAACCATTACTGTGGAATGCTCCTGCTGCAGAGGCAGGCTTTTGTGCATGTGTGTTTGTGGTGTGTGTGTGTGTGTGTGTGTGTGAGAGAGAGAGAGAGAGAGAGAGAGGCGGGAGGTGGGGGCTTATGTCAGGTTTCCCCCTTTCCCCTGCCACTGTCTGAACTTATAAGATAGCATGCTGACATGCCTTTTGGCCCCCCAAAACACACTGTCTCTCCCCCCACATACACACAACACACTCCCTGTCACACTCCCCACCCCTCATTTGAAAAGCAGCAGGCAATCTAATAGGATGCCCATGGAACAATGGGATTGGGAAACCTGCATCATGTGATGCTGTGCCTGCCCCATTAGGTATTGCAAACCCTTTCCAAAGCACGCTGCAGCCACTTGCACACTGGAATAGCTACCACAATGCACTGCTCTCTGTGGCGTTGCAAGAGCTGCTAATGTGGACATGCTTCACAGTCACAAGGAGTACAGTGTGAACACACAGCAGCACTTTCCCTGCCACTGTCTCCAAAGGCTGGTTTAACTCCTGGAGCTCTACATCTGCAAGTGTAGACGTAGCCCAAGTCACCAGCACACTAGACTTGATACGCCAATGGTCTGTCATGTATTGACTAGTCCTGGGTTCCTGCATTTTATCTGCTCAACAACCATTCCTAAAGGTGCCAGCCATCTTGCAAAGGGCAGAATTAACTGGAATCTCACGCCTGACTGCAAATGTTTGCCCTGTATGTCACACATTGTTTTCGCTCTGTTTTCTGTGTAGCCAGTTTCCTAGCTAAGTAGTTGATTTAAATAAGAACATCTATCTTCTAAATCGTGTATATCAAACAATCAATCACTTGGAGGCTGCAAACCTCCCTAAATCTGTAATTATGGTGTTGCAGCTGATTGTGATTAAAGTGAAGCTGTCAGGGAGACATTTGTCAGACAAACACACACTCAAGCAGCAGTTTTCCCCAAAGTGCTAAGGCAAGCTTTCCTGCCATATGGGACCATGATTAATAGGCCAGCCTATATGTAAATATTTAGCTGTTTAGGAAGCAACAGGATCCAATTACCTTCCAACTCATTTCTCTTGTCGTGATAAAGTACAAACCAGACCTTGGTTTTCAGAAATGATGACTCAGGTTCTACTGAAACTATTAACGACATTCTTTTGGGCAAATGGAGCAATCCAGGCTGAGATCACCGGCGTCCAGAGGAACAGAAATCTCCTATTCTCTCATCACTGCCATGCACCTCTACAAGGGCAGTATTCCAGATTGAGTCTTACACAGTTTAAGTGGCTCATAACCCAGCCTGACTGTTATTGTAACTGGGAGCTAGAAAGGGTGAGTACATGTTTACGCACGGCATAGTGTGTCGAAAGAACTGGCTACATTTAATGTAGAGAAGAGAAGGCTGAGGGGGGACATGACAGTCTTGAAATATATCAAGGAGTTGTTACAGAGAGGATGGTGAGTGATTGTTCTCCATGTCCACTGAGGGCAGGACAAGAGGTAATGGGCTGAGATTGCGGAAGGCAATTCGGCGGCAGGGGGTCCTTCGGCGCTCTGGGTCTCCAGTGGCAATTCTGCGTCGGGTCCTTTACTCGCTCCAGGACCCGCCGCCGAAGTGCCCCGAAGACCAGGAGCGCGGAAGGACCCCCACCTAGGGTGCCAAAAACCTTGGCTCAGCACTGGAACAGGTGACCTAGAGAGGTTGTGGAATCCCTATTATTGGAAGTTTTTAAGAACAGGCTAGATGGTGCCAGGTGATGGACTAACTGACCTCCTGAGCTCCCGTCCAGCCCTACATGTCTATGAGTCTATCATCCTATGGTAGGTATAGTCCTGTGTACACAGTGTTGGGCCTGCTCTTTCTTTTGTCACAACTAGCCTTGACATTTTTAGTGTATCTCCTAAAGACGCAGATGCTGGAATCAAGAGATCAGAGGAAGATCTCAGCTATCTCCTTAAAGAAAAAGTAACTTTCTAGCTGTCCCGATGCAGATAAAAGCTTGGAAACATGACCCTGGTGCTCCCTCCCGGCTCAGAGAGAAGAAGGAAAATAAAAGCAATCCCCACATTTATTATTTGTAGAAACATCTCATGACTTTTGGGGCCTGTCTCGGGATTTTGGAATGCTTGAGGTTGGCCACACTACACAAGCCTTCCTTGCACCAGCATTCTCTGCTGTGTTCCCTCCCACTCCTCAGTGCCCTCCCCAGGATGAATGTCAGCCGTTCTGACTGGCCTCCCACAGCGACTGGTAGCTGTCATCCTTCACCTGAGCAATCCACACCCTGGAGCCTGGATTTCAGGGGTTCTGACAGCTCCCAGCTGTTCCTTGACAGCGGGGACAGGCCCCAGTAATTAGGGGAAGTCTCATCAGTCTAGCCAGTGACATAGGAGGGAATGGTGCAGGGAAACGTATGTCTGGGGCAGTTTCTCTCTCAGTCTTGGGAAGTTGAAAGGGCAGATGGATCCCACCAGAGCCTCAAACAGCTGCTCCCAGTTTGCAGTCAGGGGGTTTGTAGCGAAGGTGCTAACTGTTGCCTTCATAGTGGAGCAAACCCTCCCAGATCCCTGTGATTTATCGTGGTGAGGAGCCATGGTGATGAAATAACTCTTCATTAAATAAAACTGATGACACTTGTCGAACTCAGAGAGAAGAGCCATGTATTTCTCTAAAGAAAAGCACGTGATGTTTAACATGTTTCAGCTACTAACATTGGGTCAGGTTTTCAAAGGTGCCTCAAGATGCAGATGGACACCCACTGAGATTTTCAAAAGTGCCTGTGCAGGCCAGGGCCCGGCTTCCATTGGTTTCACTTGAAAGCGTTTGCAGGAAAAATGTTGGATTTTTCGCTCTTGTAAGAATGTGGCTTGACCCACTGTGATTAGGCATGACATCCTCAGTGCTTCCAGTTGCCTCTTATGGTTCTTCTGCCCATGGCCCTACCCTGGGGATGTCAATGACTTTTGTAGATGCTTCAGTGGCTCTTTTCTCAGTACATGTATAGGAAGAAAGACGTCTCTAAGGCTTCCTTTAAAACAGCAACAAACACAACCCAGCTGTGTAGAATCTCTGCTCCTTTATTAAATGCCATAACTCATTACATTCTCATTGTCAGTTAGAACAGGGGGGCTTGGGGAGCTCAGTTCCTAAATGCATACCAGGCTCCTGAGAGGCAGGAAACCTAATAGCTCTTCAAAGCATGGGAGAGGGGAATAGAGAGAGAGAGTAATCAGCACTATAAGTCATTGTCTTACCCTTGTTCATGCTCAAGGTTCCCCAAAGGACGGTACCTGTGCATAGCCTCTGAGCTACATTATCGTTGTTGTAACTCATCCCCTTAGATCTCTGCCTCCACGGAAATATGGGATAGCTCGTGAAAGTCACCACTTCGACAGCACAGCTTCCCAGCAGGGGCAGCCCCAGCAGGATGGTATTTAGATTTCATAGGTGCCCCAACAGCCCTGTGTCCAGCTGTATCTGAGTGTAGCTGTGTGCTCCAATTACCAGTGGTTTCCAGCCTCTGCATGCACATGGAAGCTTCTCAGCTTGCCTCCAGGCCCAGGGCTCCCCTCAGCTCACACATGGGCTCTGCAAGAGCCCATGCCTTAATAAATGTCCCTCCTGCAAACACAACATGTGCCATCAGCATTTATGCCCCGTGGAGGGAAGGGAAGTGGTGGCCAATGGAGCCACACGGTGGGGAGCAGCAAAGGGATGACCTTGAGATTTCGAGGTGGAGTTACAGATGAGAATATGTATTGTAATTTAAGAATAAAAAGCATTACAAGGATGTTAGAGAGATAAGGAAGGTGAGGTAATATCTTTTGCTGGACCAACTTCTGTTGGTGAGAGAGATGAGCTTTCAAGCTGCACAGAGTTCTTCAGGGGCTTGTCTACACTGCGAAGTTGTCAACAAAACTTTTGTCTTTCACGGGTACTTTAAAAAGCCCTCCCGCAAAAGACAAAAGTTTTGCCAAGGCAAGTGGCAGTGTGGACGCGGCTTTGTCGGCAGGAGCGCTCTCCTGCTGACAAAGCTAATGCCACTCCCGAGGCTGGAAGTATTTTGTCAGCAAAAGTGCCGACAAAGAGCGTTTATACTCGCTGACTTTTAGCAACAAAGCCCAGGGGAAACAAGGAAGCTGCAAAGGCTGTGTCCTCACTATTAAAAGACAAAGCCGGGAACCAATGCGGGGGTGGTGTCTGTGGGCGTGGGCAGCGCACACCCTGAAGAGCCGCCTGGCCACGCCTCTGCTTAGGGGCTGGACATGCTGGATGCTTCTGGGAGCAGTGTGGAGCCAGGGCTGGCAGGGAGACTGCCTTAGCCCCGCTGCCGCCAGCCAGGAGCCACCTGAGGTAAGTGCTGCCCCAAGTTGGAACCCCCTCCCGTACCCTAACTCCCTCCCAGACCCCCCCCACCCATACCCAAACTCCCTCTCAGAACCTGCACCCCCCTGAGACCCCTCCCGTACTGTAATTCCCTCCCAGACCCCACCCCGCCACCCCACCCGCACCCAAACTCCCTCCCAGAGCCTGCACCCCCCCGAGACCCCTCCCATACCCAAACTCCCTCCCAGAGCCTGCACCCCACACCCTCTACACTACTCCAACCCCCTGCCCCAACCCTGAGCTCCTCCCAGAGCCTGCACCCCACAGCCCTCCTGCACCCCACCCCCCCTCGCACCCAAACTCCCTCCCGGAGCCCGCACTCCCTCCTGCACCTCAATCCCCTACCCCATCCCTGAGCCCACTCCTGCACTCCAAACCCCTTGGCCCCAGCCTGGAGCCTCCTGCACCCCAAACCCCTCATCCGCAGCCCCACCCCAAAGCCCACACCTCTAGCTGGAGCCATCACCCCCCTCCCACACCCCAACCTCCTGCTCCAGCCCGGAGCCCCCTCCCACACCCTGAACCCCTCATATCTGGCCCCACCCCAGAGCCTGCACCCCCAGATGGAGCCCTCACTCCCTCCTGCACCCCAATCTCCTGCCCCAGCTCAGTGAAAGTGAGTGAGGGTAGGGGAGAGAAAGTGATGGAGAGAGGGGGGCTGGAGTGAGTGGGGGCAGGGCCTCAGAGAAGGGGCGGGGCAAGGACATCTGGTTTTGTGCAATTAGAAAGTTGGCAACCCTACATAGTATAATTCCCCATCAGTGGGATATACAGGTCTACAGTATATTTCAGGGCTTACTTTCCTATGAGCCATAACACAGTTGGAGGCAGCAGGCTTGGCCTGTAAAGCCATTTCACATTCGCCTCTCATTTCCACCGGAGTAACTCAACTGGCTTCTGTGCAGTGCTCCTGATTTACATCAGTATAAATGAGATCAGAGGAAGAGCCTGAAACCATTGAGATTAAAGGGAATGCAGCCTGGGAAAAGGCTGCTGGTTAAAACAGGAAAGCATGAAAGCAAACTCCAGAGCACCAGGGGAACCACATGCTGTGATCCCTTCAGGAGGTCAGGTGAAGAGGGAATCAGAGAGGAGGACAGGATTCTTGAAGGCTTCTAAGAATCTCAGGCTGGGGTTTATTCAGCAGTTTCTCCTCTAGATGGATTCAGGTCAGGTGTGGCCCTCTGGCCACAGATAGGCATCCTGGAGTTTGAATAAACTACATCAAAGGGAGAAATTCAGTCACTCTCGAGTAGAGCGTTTTCAAAGCAACAAGCAAATAAATGCTCCAGAAAGGCAGGCTGCGGTGTAGGGTGTAAACTTAGTTGCACAGGACAGGGGAACAGAGGACAAATAGCAGCCCCGCTCCTTCCAGCCAACACTAGGAGGTTATTCTCCCATTAATGGCACTGTGGTGTTATGCAGATAGCCCCCATTAATGGCAATTAGAATTACATGGATGCACTCCTGCCCGCCAGTTCCGGGCTAGGAAAATAGACTCTATACGTGCACCTCATCTGTCCCTCAGTGGAAGAGACGTCACTCAGTTTACACCTTTCTCCCCTGATGAACCCAGTGTGATTTCACATTTATGATTGGTCTGTGAATTAATTCCCTGAGAAATGCTGACTCAGGAAGCTGAGATTTCATGTGGTTAATTAAATGTATCCACAATATATTATGCTTTCTGCTAGATTGTTTTCTAACTTTGAGACTTGGTACCATGAGGAGACCTTTGGATTAGAGCTGAGTGAATTTTTTTCAGTGAATAGTTTATTTGCCAAAAAAATGCAGTTTGGGGTTGACCAAAACTTCATAAATTTAGCTCGAATTTGGTGAATAGTTTTGGCCAAAAAAAACTAAGAAAAAAATTCTGAAAAAGCTGAAACATTTTATTTTGACTTTTTTGAAATGAAATGTTTCGACTTTTCAAAATGACATTTCTTTTTCAAATTTAGCTAGATTTAACTAAAACAAACAAACAAACAGGCATAAAACACAAAACAAACAAACAAACAAACAAAAACCCAAACCTGAAAGGGACATGAAATGTTTTGTTCAACCTGAAACCAATTTTTCCCCACAGATTTTTTTTGTGTTTGGCCACCAAATCGAAAAATCAGTTGTTTGCCCCGTTCTACTTTGGACTGAATTCCATTGTTTCAGCCAGATTCTGATCTCGCATACTCTGATGTAAAGCAGGCATAACTCCGTGGAGTCAATGTAATTACACTAGTGTAAATCAGAAGAGAATCAGAGTTTTCACACTTAGAAATCCAATGCCATGATATTCTGTCAAATCCACACCGTTAATTCAGCCCATCAAGATACTTTATTACTCACAAATCACTTTTTATGGATTCCCTGAAATGTGCTAAACAAATAAAAACGGTGAAAAAATGGGATTTGCTAATAGCCTCATAAAAACCTGGACAGAGGATTCCAAATCCCTATTAAATTGGATAACAAAAGATGGGAATTTGTTCTCCCTCTTCAACAGAGGATATTTCATTCTCTCTTTCTCTTCCCTCCGGGTGGAAGGTGCCACACTGTGCATTAATCTTCTCTCTCCGGAGAGAACTGGCTGACCTTCCTTGGGTAAATCAGCTAAAGGATACAGATTGTCCAGCACAACTTCAGCTTGTCAGCACACCAGTCCCTTACTGCGATGAGTAGGAAGCCAGTTGGTTGCTTGACTGAGTGTGTCACAGACAGAGCGCACACTGCCAGGTGCAGATTTCACTAGTCATGTCAGTGGGATTTTGCCTGGCCCCTTGCACGAGTGGGGAAAGGCTTCTTGCACATCCACAGAGACTGCTTGCATGCCCATGCGCATTCAGACACGACCTACCCTGGGGATTTCAGCTGCACTGATGTCACTCTTAGACTGGGGTAGGTGAGATGGGGGCCTGGCTCTCTCTGTGCCTTCATAGGGCTGTGCTGGGATATAGCTCGAAAAACCCTGCGGTGATTCAAAGCAAATGTACCAAATAGCCAAAAGCAACATAAACCTCACAGATCTGGCATTCACCACTCTGGTAAGTGGCATTTCCAGCATCAGTATCTAGGGCTTCCAGGGAAAGTGACTGGCAACCTGATCGCACCGTGACTGCAGGCCACCCCTCGCATTTCTGCCTAATATCGGTTCCCTGGCTATGCCTTCAAGATAAGCTAATGTTATCCTCATTGTGATGTTTCCTCGGGCATTATTCAGCTGTGCTAGGTTTTGCTTGAGGGTCTTCAAAGCGTAGGCCAGCCACTACCCACTGGGGGACCAGGAATAATGAAACCAGGCTAGCAGTAAAATAGGGTCTGCACGACATGCCCCACTAGAGCTCCTGTCCAACTCCAAGGATCCTGGGAGTCAGTGACTCCTAGATGCAAACCTGCTATAAAGAGCATTTTGTAACAGGCACCACGGGAGACAATTTTAAACAGAGTTTGGTTTTGTTTTGTTTTTCCCCAAATGTAAATCTATTGAGCTCCAGCTTTCTGGCCACTTTGAAATCTGCACTTAGGAGCTGCTAATTGTTTCACTGGAGCCTCAGAATGCACTGAGGGTGTTTTTCCTCCATCAATATTGCACTAATAATTTAGCTCTGTGTCATTAACGGCAATACACATGCTGCACAGAGGGCACAAGATACAATTCACTCTGCAAATGGTGTTTTTAATGAACATTCCTGTCCTGTTAAAAGAAATTAAGGCACAATATGTGGCTTATACTTCAATGATCATGTATTCCATACAAAATCACCACGCAAAGGCTGCACAGGGAAGTCTTTGAAAATCAGGCCTCACAGATAGTTTTATTAATGATCCATATAACACACAAAGGTTCCAGGTCCTGAGATATGGTCCCTGCCTCAAACGGCTCACACACGAAGTGCGGACATGTCATGTGCAATCAGGACAAACGGGCGCGTGCTCAGTTAAATCGATGCAGCTAGCAGCTTTTCGAGGGTTGAGGGAGCATTCCTTATTTCTCACACATTAACCCTCAAGGAGGGGGGATTGATTCTTTGCAGAAAAGCACTTGTGTGCTAGGAGAGATCGTCTATATGAAACCTTATAAAAATCAATCAAAGCCCTGCTGAGTCCCATTCTGTCTCAGCCCACCCGCTCTCTCCTTTTAGTTCAAATTCCTGGAGTGTGGTGTGTTAGTGGCATTAGCCGGTTGTTTGCCAGCCTTGTCTCCATGATAGGAAAATGGATGTGCTGTGCGCTTAGAGGCCGTTTCTGCTTTTGCCATCCACCATAAGTTGAACAGGGCTCCAGGGTAGGAACACTCTTTCTCTGCTTACTGCTCCATTCCAAGGCAAACATTCCTTATGTTTCCATGGAAATAAACTATGCAGGGATGGCAAAGGGATGTATGCAGTCAGGTCCAGCTGTGAGTCCTTCCACCCTTGCACGGTAGGAAAGAAAAGCTGTGGTGTAGTCAGAGCCCAGGATTAAGAGAGGCAGTTGTGAACATGAGGATGCACGGAATGATGTTGCACCTGTAGATATAAGAGCCTGTGGTTAAGCATAGACCAGGACAGGACATACCAGCTGCTGGTTCCTTAAGTAGATTATTTCTGGCAGGGCAAAATAATAGCTCATTTGAAGCACAGGTTGTTTCCAGTTTCCCTGAACTAGCAGTTGCAGCAAGATCCCCAGGTATCCAGACTGCTGGCCACTGACACTGCTGATTTTATAGATTCATAGATTATAGGACTGGAAGGGACCTCGAGAGGTCATCGAGTCCAGTCCCCTGCCCGCATGGCAGGACCAAATACTGTCTAGACCATCCCTGATAGACATTTATCTAACCTACTCTTAAATATCTCCAGAGATGGAGATTCCACAACCTCCCTAGGCAATTTATTCCAGTGTTTAACCACCCTGACAGTTAGGAACTTTTTCCTAATGTCCAACCTAGACCTCCCTTGCTGCAGTTTAAACCCATTGTTTCTGGTTCTATCCTTAGAGGCTAAGGTGAACAAGTTCTCTCCCTCCTCCTTATGACACCCTTTTAGATACCTGAAAACTGCTATCATGTCCCCTCTCAGTCTTCTCTTTTCCAAACTAAACAAACCCAGTTCTTTCAGCCTTCCTTCATAGGTCATGTTCTCAAGACCTTTAATCATTCTTGTTGCTCTTCTTTGGACCCTTTCCAATTTCTCGACATCTTTTTTAAAATGCGGCGCACAGAACTGGACACAATACTCCAGCTGAGGCCTAACCAGAGCAGAGTAGAGCGGAAGAATGACTTCTCGTGTCTTGCTCACAACACACCTGTTAATGCATCCCAGAATCATGTTTGCTTTTTTTGCAACAGCATCACACTGTTGACTCATATTTAGCTTGTGGTCCACTATAACCCCTAGATCCCTTTCTGCCGTACTCCTTCCTAGACAGTCTTTTCCCATTCTGTATGTGTGAAATTGATTTTTCCTTCCTAAGTGGAGCACTTTGCATTTGTCTTTGTTAAACTTCATCCTGTTTACCTCAGCCCATTTCTCCAATTTGTCCAGATCATTTTGAATTATGACCCTGTCCTCCAAAGTAGTTGCAATCCCTCCCAGTTTGGTATCATCCGCAAACTTAAAAAGCGTACTTTCTATGCCAATATCTAAGTCGTTGATGAAGATATTGAACAGAGCCGGTCCCAAAACAGACCCCTGCGGAACCCCACTCGTTACGCCTTTCCAGCAGGATTGGGAACCATTAATAACAACTCTCTGAGTACGGTTATCCAGCCAGTTATGCACCCACCTTATAGTAGCCCCATCTAATTTGTATTTGCCTAGTTTATCGATAAGAATATCATGCGAGACCGTATCAAATGCCTTACTAAAGTCTAGGTATACCACATCCACCGCTTCACCCTTATCCACAAGGCTCGTTATCCTATCAAAGAAAGCTATCAGATTGGTTTGACATGATTTGTTCTTCACAAATCCATGCTGGCTGTTCCCTATCACCTTACCACCTTCCAAGTGTTTGCAGATGATTTCCTTAATTACTTGCTCCATTATCTTCCCTGGCACAGAAGTTAAACTAACTGGTCTGTAGTTACCTGGGTTGTTTTTATTTCCCTTTTTATAGATGGGCACTATATTTGCCCTTTTCCAGTCTTCTGGAATCTCTCCCGTCTCCCATGACTTTCCAAAGATAATAGCTAGAGGCTCAGATACCTCCTCTATTAGCTCCTTGAGTATTCTAGGATGCATTTCATCAGGCCCGGGTGACTTGCAGGCATCTAACTTTTCTAAGTGATTTTTAACTTGTTCTTTTTTTATTTTATCCGCTAAACCTACCCCCTTCCCATTAGCATTCACTATGTTAGGCATTCCTTCAGACTTCTCGGTGAAGACCGAAACAAAGAAGTCATTAAGCATCTCTGCCATTTCCAAGTTTCCTGTTACTGTTTCTCCCTCTTCACTAAGCAGTGGACCTACCCTGTCTTTGGTCTTCCTCTTGCTTCTAATGTATTGATAAAAAGTCTTCTTGTTTCCTTTTATTCCCGTAGCTAGTTTGAGCTCATTTTGTGCCTTTGCCTTTCTAATCTTGCCCCTGCATTCCTGTGTTGTTTGCCTATATTCATCCTTTGTAATCTGTCCTAGTTTCCATTTTTTATACGACTCCTTTTTATTTTTTAGATCGTGCAAGATCTCGTGGTTAAGCCAAGGTGGTCTTTTGCCACATTTTCTATCTTTCCTAACCAGTGGAATAGCTTGCTTTTGGGCCCTTAATAGTGTCCCTTTGAAAAACTGCCAACTCTCCTCAGTTGTTTTTCCCCTCAGTCTTGATTCCCATGGGACTTTACCCATCAGCTCTCTGAGCTTCCCAAAATCTGCCTTCCTGAAATCCATTGTCTCTATTTTGCTGTTCTCCCTTCTACCCTTCTTTAGGATTGCAAACTCTATGATTTCATGATCACTTTCACCCAGGCTGCCTTCTACTTTCACATTCTCAACGAGTTCCTCCCTATTTGTTAAAATCAAGTCTAGAACAGCTTCCCCCCTAGTAGCTTTTTCAACCTTCTGAAATAAAAAGTTGTCTCCAATGCAGTCCAAGAATTTGTTGGATAGTCTGTTCCCCGCTGTGTTATTCTCCCAACATATATCCGGATAGTTGAAGTCCCCCATCACCACCAAATCTTGGGCTTTGGATGATTTTGTTAGTTGCTTGAAAAAAGCCTCATCCACTTCTTCCACCTGGTTAGGTGGCCTGTAGTAGACTCCTAGCAGGACATCTCCCTTGTTTTTTGCCCCTTTAAGCCTAACCCAGAGACTCTCAACACTTCCGTCTCCTATGTCCATCTCTACCTCAGTCCAAGTGTGTACATTTTTAATATATAAGGCAACACCTCCTCCCTTTTTCCCCTGTCTATCCTTCCTGAGCAAGCTGTACCCATCCACACCAACATTCCAATCATGTGTATTATCCCACCAAGTTTCAGTGATGCCAACAATGTCATAGTTGTATTTATTTATTAGCACTTCCAGTTCTTCCTGCTTATTCCCCATACTTCTCGCATTTGTATATACGCATCTAAGATACTGGTTTGATCTTTCCTCCCGGTTTTGTCCTGACTCTCCTTTCTCTCTGCCAATATAGCCCACACTCCCTCTCGTTTCCGACCCATCTCCCCGGTCTCCATGTTCCCCACTTACCTGTGGGCTTTGCTCACCTGTCCCCGTCGAACCTAGTTTAAAGCCCTCCTCACTAGGTTAGCCAGTCTGTGTCCGAATAGGGTCTTTCCTCTCCTCGAAAGGTGAACGCCATCTCTGCGTAGCAGTCCTTCCTCGAATAGCATCCCGTGGTCTAGGAAGCCAAAGCCCTCCTGGCGACACCATCTTCGCAGCCAGGCATTCACCTCCATGATGCATCTGTCTCTGCCCGGGCCCCTACCTTTGACAGGAAGAATTGAAGAGAATACCACCTGTGCTCCAAACTCCTTCACCCGTACTCCCAGAGCCCTGTAGTCACTCTTGATCCGCTCAGTGTCACACCGCGCAGTATCATTTGTGCCCACATGGATGAGTAGCATGGGGTAGTAGTCAGAGGGCTGGATAATCCTCGACAATGCCTCCGTAACGTCTCGGATACGGGCCCCCGGCAGGCAGCATACCTCCCGAGATGAGATGTCAGGGCGACAGATGGGCGCCTCCGTCCCCCTCAGCAGAGAGTCTCCAACCACCACTACCCTACGTTTCCTATTTGCAGTGGTGGCAGCAGACTTTCCAGCCTTAGGGGTACGAGGCTTCTCCTCCTTTACTGTAGGGAGTGATTCCTTCTTTCCTGTGTCAAGAAGAGCATAACGGTTACCTATAACCACGGCAGGAGGGTTCGGAGCAAGGGTGGAGCACTGCCTGCTGCCAGAAGTAACCAGCTGCCAGTGTCCACCCTGAGCCATCTCCTCCTCCACCAGTGGTGTATCAGCAGTCCTGTGTACTGGGACAGCTACCTCAGCTGTCTCCACATGGACACTGTCGAGGAATTGCTCATGGATACGGATGCTCCTCAACCTAGCCACCTCCTCCTGTAGCTCTCCCACCTGCTGCCTGAGAGATTCCACCAGCAGGTACCTCTCACATTGGATGGTCCCCCCAGCCTGGATATCAGTAAGTGGAAATTGCAAGTTACAGTCTCTGCAAAACCACACCAGGATCTGGGTAGAGGCATCCATGCTTAGGCACTCTGTCTGGCTACAGGCACAGGTGGAGGAGACAGCAGCAGTGCTGGCACAGGTGTTGCGGGTCTTCCTAACCATCGTAAGCCTCCCTCTGTCAAACTCCCGTCTGCAGCCCCCTGTCAGCTGAAAGGGTTGTTTAAGCGAAAAGTTATGAATGTAGTTGCTTTATAGGTATTAAGGGGAATCAAGAGAAAACAGATGGAACCGGCAAGGGACCCTCGCCCCCTTCCTAACTCCCTTGCGAAACTCCCTGTTAGCAGCCCCTGGTCGCTTGTGCGCTGCTTTATAAAGCCCTGGCCTGTATGAATGCCCCGCCCACTGATAAAGGCTCAGCCACTTACCAGAGACTTCTAGCTTTCAAACCTTCCAACTGCCAGCCACAGCACACGGTCCTTCAAACAACCAAAACAAACAAACAGACTGACAAACACAAGCTCAGCTCACAGCAAGTAACCCTCAAACACAAACAAACACACACTACAGACAGTCACTTACCCCAAAAGGGTGCTGTATTGCTCCTCCTTCACCTGGAGATCTCCCTTGCGAAACTCCCTGTTAGCAGCCCCTGTTCGCAAAAAAAAAAAAAAAAAAAAAAGGGAA